>NW_011502171.1:16111-24870 GCF_000495115.2 Populus euphratica
GTAATTATTATTGTTGTTGTATTATTGTTATTTATAATTTGTACAATTAACCTCCTTATGGTTCGACCCCGGTCTTGCCAGGTTATTTATTACTTCGACACTCCGGCACTTAGGAGAAGACATCAATCTTTTAGTCGTGTCAATTAGCGTCGGCAAATGATTAACTAGCCTTCACTAAAGAAATTCGATTGGATGACCGGGACAAATGATTGATTACCTTCGGCTAAAGAGATTCGATTGGATGATTGGGACAATGGTTGATTAACTTCGGATGATGGTATCCAAAATGGATGACCGGTGTGAGTGAATGGTTAACCTCAATAAATAATGCCTTAATAGGATAGCCGGGTTTAAGATTCTAGCTGATTGCAAGAATTGGTGCTTCTATATGTACTACAAGTTGTTTATACCGAGTACATGAAGAAACTATAAATTTCATGCTTCAAACATAGGATAATATTAATGCTTCATTTAAATGCCAAACTGTTTAATTATCATTATTATTATTATTAAGTAATTGCATTCTCTTAAATGTTTTGTACTGCAGCAGGGATGTCACATCAACAAGATGTCTAGGAAACCCAATACACGGGAACCTACTTTTGCGAGGAATCATGTAGTTGCATTCTAAATTATGTTGTATTTTGTATGAATCAATGTACCGAACTTATGCCTTTTATTAGATCTTTTTGTTTAAATTCGTAATGGCTATTAGTAGGATAGGAATGCAAACTCATGTCTATGTATGTATATTTTTAATGTGAACTCCTAAGCATGCAAATATAATATTATGTGTTTATGTAAAATTCACTTTTAAATAGAATGTTGATTGTATGGATCATATCTTGATAATGTGAGGGATCAGGTTCGCTGATTACCAGCAAGATGTGTGTCAAGTATGTATATATATATATATATATATTAAAAAAAATTACTATTGTTTTAGGCTTGAAAAGCTGGGTTGTTGCACAACAAATATTTGGCACTTTTATAGCCCATACTGTATGGTATAACCGACACCTGTGCTATGAAAAGAACTAGATTTGTTGATAACATAAGTTATAATGATGAATATCTGACAACATTTACAAGTATTAGCATTAATCGAATAAGAAAACTAATGTAATCATGTTAATAATTTATAATCTGATTCGAATCTTCTTTATATATAGTTTCCAATTGAATAATAAGAGTTTATACTATACTTGTTTGACATACCATTAGTGGATCATCTAATCTTGACATTTGTTGTTATCATTATTTGATCTTCACATAATCTTCCATCTCAAAGTTCTCATCAACTTCTTCTTCTTCTTCTTCTTCTTTACTACTACTACTACTACTACTACTAGTATTATTATTATTGTTGTTGTTGTTGTTATATTATTGTTGTTTATAATTTATACAATTAACCTCCCTATTGTTCGACCCCGGTCTTGCCAAATTATTTATTACTTCGACACTCCTGCACTTGGGTGAAAACATCAATCTTTTGATCATGTCATGTTAAACACTTCTTTTGTCAGGTGGAAGACTCTTTTTAGAGTTTGGTCATTTTATGCCCTTGGGCTCCCTTGTTTGGAGCTTACTCCTAATTGGGAAGACCTTACCAGCCTATTTGTGGTGATGGATTGTTGGTAACTTCGACTTGGTTATTGCATACCTGACACGACCAAAAGGTTGTTGTCTTCTCCCAAGTGCAGGAGTGTCGAACTAATAAATGACTCGGGAAGATCGGGGTCGAACCACATAGAGGTTAATTGTACAAATTATAAACGACAATAGTAACAACAACGACAACAATAATAATAGTAATAACAACCATAACAATAATTACAATAATAATAGTAGTAGTAGTAGTAGTAGTAGTAGATGAAGAAGAAAAAGAAGAAGTTGATGAGAACTTTGAGATGGAAAGATTAACGTAAGGATTAAACGATGATAATAACAAATGTCAAGGTTAGAGGTTCCACTAATGGTATATCAAACAAGTATAGTTGATTAGTACTTAAAAGTGCATTTTTATCATGGTTTTATGTCATCATTTTGCACTTGAAGTATCAATAACTCCTTAACTAAAGCATGTTTTATAATAATATATCTAATAATATAAGATACCTTTAATTTGTTGTAAATGTTCATTTTAAATGCAGGCCTATCACATAAATGAAAGGATTGATTGATGACTTTAAGAACTTAAATTGCAAGGGCAAAAAGATGACCAAAATTAGAAAAGAGATGTCGGTGTAATCCAAACCAGAACATTGTTCGGTAATTGGGTGATATCTAGAGCTATAGATCTCAGATTTAGGTCTACTTTATATGGATGGAAAGGTAAGACATAGGCCTACAACTTTCATATAGAGCCCAAGATCTAAAAAGGCCATTTTCAAGTCCAAATTATTGCAACAACAAAGAAGCCCGAAGTTGTCCTCCAGCCCGAGCACTATTGAGTATTTTAGTCATATCTGGAGTTCTAAAACTTTAAAGGAGCTGAATTTGTTACACAAGAAAGCTGAGACAATTGTCTACAACTTTCATGTTTTCAAGTGGCTCCAATTTTGACATTATCAATGACGTTTTGGGCAGACAAGAGAAGATAAGGATTGTCACCAAGTCAAGAGTTGACCACCCACTCATCAATTAGTCATCAAATCAATAGTTCGCAATTTTGGCCTATAAAAGGAGGCATTTGCCATGCATTTAGGCATCTTGGTTTCCAGATCAAGATCATGCTTTTCCTTTCTCTCTTTGTATTTTTTGTAAATGCTTTACTTTCATTAATATCAAGTTTATGCCTTTCATTTCCTTTCCTTTACTTAGTTAACTTTTATGTTCTTATTTTGTTTATCTATTTTTCTTTCTTTCATTATGTCTAGCTAAGTTTATTATGTCGAGGTGAAAAGGTTACACTAATGGTGTAAGAATAAGTATAGTGTAAACTCAATATGGACTTTAATGTTTGATACTAACATGTTTTGTATTTGTTATCTTGTTCACTCTTTAATACTTTGCTTGTTAAATGACTAATCTTGATTTATGTTGTATAACACTTGGTAAAACAAATGCTTGGCACTTTCATAGGTCATACCGTATGGTATAACCGACACCTGAGCTATGAAAGGAACTTGATTTGTTGTTAACATAAGTTATAATCATGAATGCTTGACGAGATTTACAAGTACTAGCATTAATTGAATAAGATGACTAATGTAATCATGTTAACAATCTATAATCTGATTGGAACCTTCTTTGTGTGTGGTTTCCAATTGAATAATAAGAGTTTATACTATACTTGTTTGACATACCATTAGTGGAACCTCTAACCTTGACATTTGTTATTATTATTGTTTAATCCTTACATTAATTTTCCATCTCCAAGTTCTCATCATCTTCTTCTTCTTCTCTTTTATTATTATTATTATTATTATTATTATTATTATTACTACTACTACTACTACTACTACTACTACTACTACTACTACTATTATTATTATTATTATTATTATTATTATTATTGTCATTGTTGTTATTATTGTTATTACTATTATTATTGTTGTTGTTATTATTATTATTGTTGTTGTACTATTGTCGTTTATAATTTGTACAATTAACCTCCCTGTGGTTCGACCCCGGTCTTGCCGGGTTAGTTATTACTTCGACACTCCTGCACTTAGGAAAAGACATCAATCTTTTCATCGTGTCAATAGTATAAACTCTTATTATTCAATTGGAAACCACACACAAAGGAGGTTCCAATCAGATTATAGATTATTAACATGATTACAGTAGTCATCTTATTCGATTAATGCTAGTACTTGTAAATCTCGTCAAGCATTCATGATTATAACTTATGTTAACAACAAATCAAGTTCCTTTCATAGCTCAGGTGTCGGTTATACCATACAGTATGGGCTATGAAAGTGCCAAACATTTGTTGTACAAAGTGTTATACAACATAAATCAAGATTAGTCATTTAACAAGCAAAGTATTAAAGAGTGAATAAGATAAGAAATATAAAACATGTTAGTATCAAACATTAAAGTCCATATTAAGTTTATACTATACTTATTCTTACACCATTAGTGTAACCTTTTCACCTTGACATAATAAACTTAGCTAGACATAACGAAAGAAAACAAAAAAAAACAAAATAAGAACATGAATAAGATTAAAGTTAACTAAGTAAATGCAAGGAAATGAAAGGCATAAACTTGATATTAATGAAAGTAAAGCATAAACATTACAAAAAAATACAAAGAGAGAAAGCAAGAGCATGATCTTGATCTGGAAACCAATATGCCTAAATGCATGGCAAATACCTTCTTTTATAGGCCAAAATTGGGAACTATTGATTTGATGACTAAATGATGCGTGGGTGGCCAACTCTTGACTTGGTGACTATCCTTATCTTCTCTTGTCTACCCAAAACGTCATTGATAACGTCAAAATTGGAGCCACTTGAAAACATGAAAGTTGTAGACAATTGTCTCAGATTTCTTGTGTAAAACATTCAGCTCATTTCGAATTCTATAATTCCAGATATGGCTAAAATACTCAATAGTGCTCGGGCTGGAGGACAGATATGGCTAAAATACTCAGCTTTCTTGTGTAAAACATTCAGCTCATTTCGAATACTATAACTCCAAATATGGCTAAAATACTCAACAGTGCTCGGGCTGGAGGACAGCTTCGGGCTTCTTTGTTGTTTCAATAATTTGGACTTGAAAATGACCTTTTTAGATCTTGGGCTCCATATGAAAGTTCTAGGCCTATGTCTTCCCTTTCCATCCATATAAAGTAGACCTAAATCTAAGATCTATAGCTCCAGATATGACCTAATTACCGAATAGTGTTCCGGTTTGGATTGCACCGACATCTCTTTTCTAAGTTTGGCCATCTCTTTATCCTTTTAATTTCAATTCTTAAATTCATCAATCAATCCTTTCATTTATGTGATAGGCCTACATTTAAAATGAACATTTACCACAAATCAAAGGTATCTTATATTATTAGATATATTATTATAAAACATGCTTTAGTTAAGGAG
Organism: Populus euphratica; assembly: GCF_000495115.2. Classification (NCBI taxonomy): domain Eukaryota; kingdom Viridiplantae; phylum Streptophyta; class Magnoliopsida; order Malpighiales; family Salicaceae; genus Populus; species Populus euphratica. Next base: position 21,163 of record NW_011502171.1, read on the forward strand.
TTATTGATACTTCAAGTGCAAAATGATGATATAAAACCTTGATAAAAATGCACTTTTAAGTACTAATCACACCCCCCAACCAGCTTATTACTAGTCCCTAGTAATCAAAGCATTAAAAAAGAAAAACAATTTACAAATTCCACAAACAAGGTATTCATCATTTAACTTCCATTAATCTATCCAGATAAACAAACTCTCGTTAAATTTATATACCTGCTCAATACCTCTTAACAAGATATTCATAAACCTTTATTTTGTGCTCAATGTATCAATATATAATTATAGGGCTTTTCTTGGATGAAAAAATTTTTGTTCTAATGTTTAAGGTTAACTTCCTTGGGTTGGGATTATTATTTTTGTCTTTTTTTTTTTAAATATATATACATATAATTTAAAAACACCATGCATCTTTAACCCATGTAACGAGCTTTCAGCTAATGACTCCCAGACTAATTGGTCTTAAGGCATTAGGTGTTAAGACACCCCTACGAGCTTAATAACTCGGGTCGCAGATACTGATATGTAAATAGTGCAATGTTTGATTCCCTTAAGCTTTTCTCCTTAACCCATGTAACAAGCGTTGGGCCAATAGCTCCCAAGTCAGTTGACTTTAGAGTATTAGGTGTTAAAACACCCCTTTGGGCTTAATTGCTTAGGTTAGGGAGGCTACGAAACCAAACTTATCTACATTTTTATTATTATCATTTTTTTTTCTTTTTTTTTTTCTTTTTTTTTAATTATATACAATCCCTTTCCCTTAGTTGTTACCTTTAACAAAAGAACATAAATAATGTAATAATCCAATGTGCAACCCACAATCATATTTTAAAGTGTGTGTGTGAAAATTAAAGTTTAAGAATACATGTTAAATGAGTATATGAATAGAATTAAGTGATAATAATGCGAGAGTTTGTAAATCTGAATATTTCAAGAAGTATTATAATAGACCTTGTTAAGAATGGTTACTAAGATGCGTCTCAAGAGTCACTTTAACAAAAGAGCTCCTTTAGTCTGCCATCCTAGTAACAACAATTATGCACATGCTTTATGAAATGGAAAACAATTTTTTTTTTATCAACTACTACCCTCTCCCCCCAATCAAAACAAGACATTGTCCTCAATGTTCTAAGGTAGAAAGATAGAGTATAGAAGATATCACCTGAAATAACAAACACTGACAAACCTGAAACCACACTGAAACAAAAATAAGAAATAAACACATAAACAAATAAAAGTAACAACAAAACACAATAATAAGACCAAAAGACACAAAGATTCACAAATGAAGGCTCAAATCCAATCTAAACTTTTTACGGCTTTCCTTAGTTGACCAATTTATGCGACTCATGGAAGGATCAATTACAGGAATGAAAGATTGTAGTTGGTCAATCAATTGTTTAGTAGTAGCAGTAGAGATTATGATTTGTCGTGCAGAAGATGTTAGAAATTCATGTTCCACAGCATGATCAAGAAAAGACAACAACTTATCATAATAACCATTAACATTCAACAAACCTATGGGTTTATGGTGAATGTGCAGTTTGGCCTAAGAGGAAATATGAAAGATCTCTTCCAATGTGCCTAGACTACCTGGTAAAGCAATGAAGGCATCAGCATGGTTAAACATTGCATTCATTCGAGCTGACATTGTGGAGACTTGAAGTTCCTCTCCAATTGTTTTTCCAATGATGTCCCCTTGTGCTAAAGCTTCGGGGACGACCCCCAAAACTTGACTACCTTCTAAAAATGCAGCTATTGACACACCTCCCATTAACCCAAGACTGCCTCCCCTATACACTAAATGAATCTTTCTCTTAGCTATAGCACTTGACCAAGATGATTGGCTGATTCTAAAAACTCCTTTTCTTTCCCAGGACTAGATCCATCGAAAACACAAATATTTCTTATATGATGACCTGAGGAACTTGCCATTTCTACACACTTCTATATTTGTTGAATGTATGGGTTGAGTAGAAATGAAAGGAAGGAAGAGAGGGTTTTATAGATGAGAAATTAGAAAGGCAATCATACCACCTATATATAGGCCAGCTAGAGTCTCACTCTCTCTCTCTCTCTCTCTCTCTCTCTCTTTATTTATTTATTTATTTACTTTTGAAAAAGCATGTGTATGTATAGGTAGTTGTGATTGTGGCTCACATCTTCCCTTGGTTTTACGTCCAAGAACGGCTTAAATGCCCTCTATGGGTCGGGGATAGGCTTCTCATCCAGTTTTCTTAAAAACTGGCAAATAGGGTCTTTTTTCGTCAGATTCCCAAGACTAAGTCGATCATGTTCTTTATGAAATAGTGGCCATAAATCATGAATTGCACGATGCACATCTCCACTAGGATGCGTCTTAAGAGTTAATAGAAGATTATTTAAAGACTCCTTACTCAGGCCATCCTTAATGAATTGTATTTTATCTTCACGGTTTATAGATACCATTCCTAAAGAACGACATTGCGTATTACAAGTCCATCTAGCACATCGATGATAGACTTTCAATCGTTTTGCACGAGGTTTCTTTGCAAAAGTGCTTTTACCTGTTCCAAGCATGTGTGAAATGAAGGAGTTAGAGGACTCACCTGATAATCGGACCTTTGCTTCAATCAACCAGCGAATATCTTCAGGAATTCCATGATTCATTAACAATCTCAATCTTACACATCTAGCACGGTAAATTTTTGTAATCGCATTTTGAGGTAGAGCGGGAAAATACTTTTTCAATTTTTCAAGATTAGTGTCCATTTTCAAATGAGAATTGGAAGAGAGATTCAAAAAATTGCACAAATATATACACAAATATCAGTTATTGTGGGAAACTGAAAGAACCGACTTAAGTCACAGAGTACCGTTGTCCGCCATTCGACCGGGATGAGAGAAACTAGCAAAAATCACTAAAAAAGAAACACAAAAACAATGTAAGAAAAACAAAATAATCAACCTTTATCTACAAGATCATTCAAACCAGTTGATTCATTTTCACTAGGAAAATTATCAAAGTAAGCTTTTAAACAATGTCCATTTTCCTTAAAAACATTGTCATCATTGAATTCTCAATATCACAGGCCCCATAAGAATTGTTCCATCTTGATCTTAGCTCTCTAGGGAATGAATAGAGTTGAGAATTATAAAACAAAACTTTTTGACCAGTGTCAACTTTTTGACAATTTTCACAAGTTTTGCAGAATGCATGTGTATCCTTGAACATGGTGGGCCAATAAAATCCATTTTGAAAGATTTTTATAGTTGTCTGTTTTGACGAGAAATAACTTCTACATGCTTCAGAATGACAAAATTTAATGACACTACTTATCTCATTGTCGGGAATGAATCTTTGAGATATTTGATTAGGATAATATTTGAATAAGTTAGGGTCATCACAATAAAAGTTCTTCACTTCGTTCAAAAACTTTTCTTTGTCTTGGGTACTCCAATCAGCTGGCAAATCTCCTAAAGCAAGAAAATTGATATTTTTATTATTCCAAGGCATTGGACTAAGAGAAAGTAAGGATTCGTTAGAAAAGTAATCATCGATTGATGTGATATCAGATGTCGAATTTGTTATAATTGTTGACAAAAGATTCACATCAACATTTTCGGTGCTTTTTTCATCCGTGATTTCTTCCTTAGAATAAATGATTTGCAAATCTTCAGATTCATCCAACTCATTTTTACTTAAAGTAGATTCAAGTTGATTATAAACTA
>NW_011502206.1:0-24216 GCF_000495115.2 Populus euphratica
AGTCAAGAGTTGGTCACACACTTATCAATTAGTCATCAAATCAATAGTTCCCAATTTTGGCCTATAAAAGGAGGCATTTGCCATGCATTTAGGCATCTTGGTTTCTAGATCAAGATCATGTTCTTGCTTTCTCTCTTTGTATTTTTTGTAATGTTTATGCTTTACTTTCATTAATATCAAGTTTATGCCTTTCATTTCCTTTCATTTACTTAGTTAACTTTTATCTTATTTTATTTATTTATTTTTCTTTCTTTTATCATGTTTAGCTAAGTTTATTATATCAAGGTGAAAAGGTTACACTAATGGTGTAAGAATAAGTATAGTGTAAACTTAATATGGATTTTAATGTTTGATGCTATAGTGTAAACTTAATATGGACTTTAATGTTTGATACTAACATGTTTTGTATTTGTTATCTTGTTCACTCTTTAATACTTTGCTTGTTAAATGATTAATCTTGATTTATGTTGTATAACACGTGGTACAATAAATGCTTGGCACTTTCATAGCCCATACTGTATGGTATAACCAACACTTGAGCTATGAAAGGAACTTGATTTGTTGTTAACATAAGTTATAATCATGAATGCTTGATGAGATTTACAAGTATTAGCATTAATTGAATAAGATGACTAATGTAATCATGAACAAGCCCATGCTTTAAACAGTTTCCAAAGGCCCAACCATAACCCATACTCACAAACATACAACCCTGGTTGGAGAAATCACCCAAATTTTAGTTGGAAGAGTGACAACAACAATGCACAAACTTCACAACCACCATTTCAAGCACACCATAATTTCCAAAATTCTCATGGATATGCACCTCCTTATGCTCCACCTCCTAGAAGCAATCTTGAGGAAACATTGCATGCATTCATTGAAAAGCAAGAGACAATCAATACTTAACTTGCTCAAAACATGACAGATTTTAAAGATACTCTTGCAAACTTAACATCTGCTCTCAGTTTCCAAGAGAAAGGTAAGTTTCCATCTCAACCACCACAAAATCCTAAGGGGCAATACAATGCAAATGCAAGTCGTTCCGGAAGCCAACACATGGATCAAGTCAAATCAGTCACTACTCTGCGCAGTGGTAAGGTTATTAAAAAACCCTCTCTTAAACCTTATGAGAAAGATGATGAGTCAATCTCTGAGGGTAAGGAAGGGGTTGAATATGAAAATTGCAAAGAAAAGACTGATTCTCTGCCAGCACTTCCATTTTCTCAAGTCATGACCAAACAAAGGAAGTCAATCACAACTCTGAAATTTTTGAAACTTTGAAACAAGTAAGAATCAATATACCTTTGCTGGATGCTATTAAACAGGTTCCTTCCTATGCTAAATTTTTGAAAGATATATGCACTGTGAAGAGGAAACTGAATGTGAAAAAGTCTTTCTAGCCGAACAACTAACTGCTATTCTTCAGAACAATAATGCTTTCAAATATGAAGACCCTGGTTGTCCTATAATTTCTTGCAACTTCTAATGCATTGATTAATTGTAGGAATAGACCGATGAAGCTATCATTTGGAAACATGACATTGGAGATGAATATTTTCAACATTTGCAAGCAACCTAGAGATGATAATAATTTACCAGAAGTAGATTATATTGATGAATTAGTTTATGATCAACTTGAATCTACTTTAAGCAAAAATGAGTTGGATGAATCTGAAGATTTGCAAATGGTTTATTCTGAGGAAGAAATCACAAATGAAAAATGCACCGAAAATATTGATGTGGATCTTTTGTCAAAAGTAACAACAAATTTGACATCTGATATCACACCAATCGATGATTACTTTCCTAACGAATCCTTACTTTCTCTTAGTCCAATGCCTTTGGTATGATAAAAATATCAATTTTCTTGCTTTAGGAGATTTGCCAGCTGATTGGAGTACCCAAGACAAAGAAAATTTTTTGAACGAAGTGAAGAACTTTTATTGTGATGACCCTAACTTATTCAAATATTGTCTTGATCAAATATTTCAAAGATTCATTCCCGACAATGAGGTAAGTTGTGTCATTAAACTTTGTCATTCTGAAGCATGTGGAAGTTATTTCTCGTCAAAAAAGATAGTTGCAAAAATCTTTTAAAATAGATTTTATTGGCTCACCATGTTCAAGGACACACATGCATTCTGCAAAACTTGTGAAAATTGTCAAAAAGTTGATACTGGTCAAAAAGTTTTGTTTTATAATTCTCAACTCTATGCATTCCCTAAAGAGCTAAGATCAAGATGGAACAATCCTTATGGGGCCTGTGATATTGAAAATTCAATGAATGACAATGTTTTTAAGGAAAATGGACATCGTTTGAAAGCTTACTTTGATAATTTTCCTAGTGAAAATGAATCAACTGGTTTGAATGATCTTGTAGATAAAGGTTGATTATTTTTTTCTTACATTGTTTTTTTGTTTCTTTTTGAGTGATTTTTGCTAGTTTCTCTCACCCCGGTTAAATGGTGGACAACGGTACTCCGTGACTTAAGTCGGTTCTTTCAGTTTCCCACAATAACTGATATCTGTGTATATATTTGTGCAATTATTTGAATCTCTTTTCCAATTCTCATTTGAAAATGGACACTAATCTTAAAAAATTGAAAACGTATTTTCCCGCTCTGCCTCACAATGCGATTACAAAAATTTATCGTGTTAGATGTGCAAGATTGAGATTGTTAATGAATCATGGAATTCTTGAAGATATTCGCTGGTTGATTGAAGCAAAGGTTCGATTCTCAGGTGAGTCCTCTAACTCCTTCATTTCATACATGCCTAGAACAGGTAAAAGCACTTTTGCAAAGAAACGTCGTGCAAAACGACTGAAAGTCTATCATCGATGTGCTAGATGGACTTGTAATACACAGTGTCGTTCTTTAGAAATGGTATCTATAAACCGTGAAGACAAAATATAATTCATTAAGGATGGCCTGAGTAAGGAGTCTTTAGATAATCTTCTATTAACTTTTAAGACGCATCCTAGTGGAGATGTGCATTGTGCAATTCATGATTTATAGCCCCACTTTCATAAAGAACATGATCGACTTAGTCTTGGGAATCTGACTAAAAAAGACCATGTTTGCTAGTTTTTTAAAAAATTGGATGGGAAGCCTATCCCCGACTCATAGAGGGCGTTTAAGCAGTTCTTGGACATAAAACCAAGGGAAGATATGAGCCACAATCACAACTACCTGTACATACACATGCTTTTTCAAAAGTAAATAAATAAATAAATAAAGAGAGAGAGAGTGTGTGTGTGAGACTCTAGCTGGCCTACATATAGGTGGTATGATTGCCTTTCTAATTTCTCATCTATAAAACCCTCTCTTCCTTCCTTTCATTTCTACTCAACCCATACATTCAACAAATATAGAAGTGTGTAGAAATGGCAAGTTCCTCAGGTCATCATATAAGAAATATTTATGTTTTCGGTGGATCTAGTCCTGGGAAAGAAAATGAGTTTTTAGAATCAACAAATCATCTTGGTCAGGTGCTAGCTGAGAGAAAGATTCATTTAGTGTATAGGGGAGGCAGTCTTGGGTTAATGGGAGGTGTGTCAATAGCTGCATTTTTAGGAGGTAGTCAAGTTTTAGGAGTCGTCCCCAAAGCTTTAGCACAAGGGGACATCATTGGAAAAACAATTAGAAAAGAACTTCAGGTCTTCACAATGTCGGCTCAAATGAATGCAATGTTTAACCATGCTGATGCCTTCATTGCTTTACCAGGTGGTCTAGGCACATTGGAAAAGATCTTTCATATTTCCTCTTGGGCCCAACTGCACATTCACTATAAACCCATAGGTTTGTTAAATCTTAATGGTTATTATGATAAGTTGTTGTCTTTTTTTAATCATGCTGTGGAACAAGAATTTCTAACATCTTCTACATGACAAATCATAATCTCTCCTGCTACTGTTGAACAATTGATTGACCAACTACAATCTTTCATTCTTGTGATTGATCCCTCCATGAGTCGCATAAATTGGTCATCTAAGGAAAGCCGTAAAAAGCTTAAATTATATTTGAGGCTTCATTTGTGAATCTTTGTGTCTTTTGGTTTTATTATTGTGTTTTGTTGTTTCTTATATTTGTTTCAGTGTGTTTCAGGTTTGTCAATGTTCGTTATTTCAGGTGATATCTTCTATACTCTATCCTTCTACCTTTAAACATTGAGGACAATGTCTCGTTTTAGTTGGGGGGAGAGGGTAGTAGCTAAAAAGAAAACTGTGTTTTCTATTTCATAAAGCATGTGTAAAATTGTTGTTACTATGATGGTAGAGTAAGGAGAACTTTTTATGACTTTTGAGACGCATCTTAGTAATCATTCATAACAAGGTCTATCATAATACTTCTTGAAATATTCAGATTTACAAACTCATATACTTATTTAAAATGTATTCTTAAACCTTAATTTACACACACACACTTTAACATATGATTGTGGGTTGCATATTGGATTATTACATTATTTATGTTCTTTTTTTAAAGGTAACAACTAAGGGAAAATGGATAGTATATAATTAAAAAAAAGAAAAAAAAAGAAAAGACAAAAAAAAACAAAAAAAAAGATAATAATAAAAATATAGATAAGTTTGGTTTCATAGCCTCCTTAACCTAAGCAATTAAGCCCGAAGGGGTGTTTTAATACCTAATACCCTAAATTCAACTGACTTGGGAGCTATTGGCCCAACGCTTGTTACATGGGTTGAGAAGAAAAGCTTAAGGGAATCAAACATTGCACTATCTACATATTAGTATCTACGACCAGAGTTATTAAGCTCGTAGGGGTGTCTCAACACCTAATGCCCTAAGACCAACTAGTCTGGGAGTCATTAGCTGAAAGCTCATTACATGGGTTAAAGATGCATGGTGTTTTAAATTATATGTATATATATTAAAAAAAAGATAAAAATAATAATCCCAACCCAAAGAAGTTAACTTTAAACATTAGAATAAAATTTTTTTTGTTTTCTTTCAAGAAAAGCCCCATAATTATGTGTTGATACATTGAGCACAAAAGAAAGGTTTATGAATATCTTGTTAAGAGGTATTGAGCAGATATATAAATTTAATGAGAGTTTGTTTATCTGGATAGATTAATGGAAGTTAAATGATGACTACCTTGCTTGTGGAATTTGCAAAGTATTTTTCTATTTTAACGCTTCGATTACTAGGGACTAGTAATAAGCTAGTTGGGGGGTGTGATTGATACTTAAAAGTGTATTTTTATCAAGGTTTTATATCATCATTTTGCACTTGAAGTATCAATAACTCAACTAAAGCATGTTTTATAATAACATATCTAATAATATAAGATACCTTTAATTTGTGGTAAATGTTCATTTTAAATGCAGGCCTATCACATAAATGTGATTTAGGTCTACTATATATGGATGGAAAGGTAAGACATAGGCCTAAAACTTTTGTATGGAGCCCAAGATCTAAAAAGGCTAGTTTCAAGTCCAAATTGTTGCAACAACAAAGAAGCCTGAATCTGTCCTCCAGCCCGAGCATTGTTTAGTATTTTGGCCATATCTGGAGTTCTAGAAGTCGAAATGAGCTGAATTGTTTACACAAGAAAGTTGAGACAATTTCCTACAACTTTCATGTTTTCAAGTGGCTCCAATTTTGAGGTTATCAATGACGTTTTAGGCAGACAAGAGAAGATAAGGATTGTCACCAAGTCAAGAGTTGGTCACCCACTCATCAATTAGTCATCAAATCAATAGTTCCCAATTTTGGCCTATAAAAGGAGGCATTTTCCATGCATTTAGGCATCTTGGTTTCCAGATCAAGATCATGCTCTTGCTTTCTCTCTTTGTATTTTTTGTAATGTTTATGCTTTACTTTCATTAATATCAAGTTTATGCCTTTCATTTCCTTTCATTTACTTAGTTAACTTTTATCTTATTTATGTTCTTATTTTGTTTATTTATTTTTCTTTCTTTCATTATGTCTAGCTAAGTTTATTATGTCAAGGTGAAAAGGTTACACTAATGGTGTAAGAATAAGTATAATGTAAACTTAATATGGACCTTAATGTTTGATACTAACATGTTTTGTATTTGTTATCTTGTTCACTCTTTAATACTTTGCTTGTTAAATGACTAATCTTGATTTATGTTGTATAACACTTAGTACAACAAATGCTTGGCACTTTCATAGCCCATACTGTATGGTATAACCGACACTTGAGCTATGAAAGGAACTTGATTTGTTGTTAACATAAGTTATAATCATGAATGCTTGACGAGATTTACAAGTACTAGCATTAATCGAATAAGATGACTAATGTAATCATGTTAACAATCTATAATCTGATTGGAACCTCATTTGTGTGTAGTTTCCAATTGAATAATAAGAGTTTATACTATACTTGTTTGACATACCATTAATGGAACCTCTAACCTTAACATTTGTTATTATCATTATTTAATCCTTACGTTAATCTTTCCATCTCAAAGTTCTCATCAACTTCTTCTTTTTCTTCTTCTTCTTCTATTATTATTATTATTACTACTACTACTACTACTACTACTACTACTACTATTATTATTATTGTAATTATTGTTATTGTTGTTGTTACTATTATTATGGTTGTTGTTGTTGTTACTATTGTCGTTTATAATTTGGACAATTAACCTCTCTGTGGTTCGACCCTGATTTTTCCAGGTAATTTATTACTTCGACACTCCTGCACTTGGAAGAAGACAACAATCTTTTGGTCGTGTCAAGTTTTTGGCGCCGTTGCTAGGGAGATAAGTTTTGTATAAATTATAACATTTATTTTATTTTCTGTTTTCACTTTTCTTGTATATAACTTTGTTTCTTTTCTCTTGTTTCTTCTTCTTTTGTTTTCTTTTTCTTTTTATTCTATTCCTACACGCGCATGAGAGTGTGGTCACGTACATCAAGTGGTAGACTTTGTAGGGTATCCTCATTATTTTCAGAAAATATGGCCGAAGAAGATAATCTATCACTTCATAATGAGAATAATGAGAATAACCGTGCTAGAACACTTAGAGACCACATGAATCCCACAAGAACAAGTGCACCATCATGCATAGTTTTTCCTCCCAATGCATCTCATTTTAATTTTAAACCAGGTATTATTCAACTTTTACCTTCTTTTCATGGCTTAGAATTGGAAAATCCATACTTGCATTTAAGGGAATTTGAGGAGGTCTGCAACACATATAATAATTTAAATTGTAGCATGAACACCATCAGTTTAAAGCTTTTTCCTTTTTCATTAAAAGATAAAGCTAAAACATGGCTATAAAATTTGAGATCAGGATCCATTCATGCTTGGGATGAAATGCAACAACAATTTTTAAAGAAGTTTTTCCCATCTCATAGAACAAACTCTTTTAAAAGACAAATCACCACTTTCACTCAAAAACTAGGAGAAACATTTTACCAATGTTGGGATAGGTATCGAGACTTGCTTAGTACTTGCCCTCATCATGGTTTTGAAACATGGAGATTGGTTTCATATTTTTATGAAGGGTTAACACCTAGAGATAGGCATATGGTTGAATTGATGTGTAATGGAACTTTTGAAGATAAAGATCCTGATGAAGCAATGGAGTACTTAGACTTGTTAGTTGAAAATGCTCAAAATTAGGACACCGCGGGTACTTATGAGGCACCGAGTAAAACTCAACCTCATATATCTAGTGGAGGTATGTACAACCTTAGGGAAGATCATGACCTTCAAGCCAAGTTTGCATCTTTAGCTAGAAAAGTCGAGGCACTAGAATTGAAAAAGAGTGGTCAATTAAAATCTGTTGAAAACATTGTGTGTCAAATCTGTGAAACAAATGAACACTCACCAACGATTGTCCAACCTTGCCTTCTTTTAAGGAATGTCTCCATGAACAAGCCCATGCTTTAAATAGTTTCCAAAGGGCCAACCACAACCCATACTCACAAACATACAACCCTGGTTAGAGAAATCACCCAAATTTTAGTTGGAAGAGTGAGAACAACAATGCACAAACTTCACAACCACCATTTCAAGCACACCATAATTTCCAAAATTCTCATGGATATGCACCTCCTTATGCTCCACCTCTTAGAAGAAATCTTAAGGAAACATTGCATGCATTCATTGAAAAGCAAGAGGCAATCAATACTCAACTTGCTCAAAACATGACAGATTTTAAAGATACTCTTGCTAAATTAACATCTGCTCTCAGTTTCCAAGAGAAAGGTAAGTTTCCATCTCAAACACAACAAAATCCCAAAGGGCAATACAATGCAAATGCAAGTAGTTCCGGAAGCCAACACATGGATCAAGTCAAATCAGTCACTACTCTACTTAGTGGTAAGGTTATTAAAAAACCCTCTCTTGAACTTTATGAGAAAGATGATGAGTCAATCTCTGAGAGTAAGGAAGGGGTTGAATCTGAAAATTGCAAGGAAAGGACTGATTCTCCGCCAGCACTTCCATTTCCTCAAGCCATGACCAAACAAAGGAAAGTCAATCACAACTCTGAAATTTTTAAAACTTTCAAACAGGTAAGAATCAATATACCTTTGCTGGATGCTATTAAACATGTTCCTTCCTATGCTAAATTTTTGAAAGATCTATGCACTATGAAGAGGAAACTGAATGTGAAAAAGAAAGCCTTTTTAGATGAACAAGTAAGTGCTATTCTTCAGAACAATAATGCTTTCAAATATAAAGACCCTGGTTGTCCTACAATTTCTTGCTTTATTGGAGACCATAAAATTGAAAGAGCTTTACTTGATCTTGGAGCTAGTGTGAATTTACTTCCATATTCAGTTTTTCACAGTCTCAATTTAGGTGAGTTAAAACCAACTTCTATATCTCTTTTACTTACCGATAGATCTGTAAAAGTGCCTAGAGGAATAATTGAAGATGTGTTAGTATAAGTCGATAAATTCATTTATCCTATGGATTTTATTGTCTTAAACACAGAACCTGTTGAAGCATGTAATTCATTTCCTGTTATTTTAGGATGTTCATTTCTTGCACTTCTAACACATTGATTAATTATAGGAATGGACTGATGAAGCTATCATTTGGAAACATGACATTGGAGATGAATATTTTCAACATTTGCAAACAACCTGGAGAAGATAATGATTTACAAGAAGTAGATCATATTGACGAATTAGTTTATGATCAACTTGAATCTACTTTACATAAAAATGAGTTGGATGAATTTGAAGATTTGCAAATGATTTATTCTGAAAAAGAAATCACGGATGAAAAAAGCACCGAAAATGTTGATGTGAATCTTTTGTCAACAATGATAACAAATTCGACATCTGATATCATATCAATCGATGATTACTTTCCTAACGAATCCTTACTTTCTCTTAGTCCAATGCCTTGGTATGATAAAAATATCAATTTTCTTGCTTTAGGAGATTTGCCAGCTGATTGGAATACCTAAGACAAAGAAAAGTTTTTGAACGAAGTGAAGAACTTTTATTGTGATGACCCTAAGTTATTCAAATATTATTCTAATAAAATATTTCAAAGATTCATTCCTGATAATGAGGTAAGTAGTGTCATTAAACTTTATCATTCTGAAGCATGTGGAAGTTATTTCTTGTCAAAAAAGACAGCTATAAAAATCTTTCAAAATGGATTTTATTGGCCCACCATATTCAAGAACACACATGCATTCTGCAAAACTTGTGAAAATTGTCAAAAAGTTGACACTGGTCAAAAAGTTTTGTTTTATAATTCTCAACTCTATTCATTCCCTAGAGAGCTAAGATCAAGATGGAACAATCCTTATGGGGCCTGTGATATTGAGAATTTAATGAATGACAATGTTTTTAAGGAAAATGGGCATCATTTGAAAGCTTACTTTGATAATTTTCCTAGTGAAAATGAATCAACTGGTTTGAATGATCTTGTAGATAAAGGTTGATTATTTTGTTTTTCTTACATTGTTTTTGTGTTTCTTTTTGAGTGATTTTTGCTAGTTTCTCTCACGCTAGTCAAATGGCGGATAACGGTACTCCGTGACTTAAGTTGGTTCTTTCAGTTTCCCATAATAACTAATATATGTGTATATATTTATGCATTTCTTTGAATCTCTCTTCCAATTCTTATTTGAAAATGGACACTAATCTTGAAAAATTAAAAAAGTATTTTCCCGCTCTGCCTCAGAATGCAATTATAAAAATTTACCGTGCTAGATGTACAAGATTGAGATTATTAATGAATCATGGAATTCCTCAAGATATTCGCTGGTTGATTGAAGCAAAGGTCTAATTATTAGGTGAGTTCTCTAACTCATTCATTTCACACATGCTTGGAACAGGTAAAAGCACTTTTGCAAAGAAAAGTCATGCGAAACGACTGAAAGTCTGTCATCGATGTGCTAGATGGACTTGTAATACACAATGTTGTTCTTTAGGAATGGTATCTATAAACCGTGAAGATAAAATACAATTCATTAAGGATGGCCTGAGTAAGGAGTCTTTAGATAATCTTCTATTGACTCTTGAGACGCATCCTAGTGGAGATGTGCATCGTGCAATTCATGATTTATGGTCACTATTTTATAAAGAACATGATCGACTTAGTCTTGGGAATCTAACTAAAAAAGACCTTGTTTGCTAGTTTTTAAGAAAATTAGATAGGAAGCCTATCCCCGACCCATAGAGGGCGTTTAAGCTGTTCTTGGACGTAAAACCAAGGGAAGATGTGAGCCACAATCACAACTACCTGTACATACACAGTCTTTTTCAAAAGTAAATAAATAAATAGAGAGAGAGAGAGAGAGAGAGAGTGAGACTCTAGCTGGCCTACATATAGGTGGTATGATTACCTTTCTAATTTCTCATCTATAAAATCCTCTCTTCCTTCCTTTCATTTCTACTCAACCCATACATTCAACAAATGCAAAAGTGTGTAGAAATGGCAAGTTCCTCAGGTCATCATATAAAAAATATTTGTATTTTCGGTGGATCTAGTCCTGGGAAAGAAAAGGAGTTTTTAGAATCATCAAATCATCTTGGTCAAGTGCTAGCTGAGAGAAAGATTCATTTAGTGTATGGGGGAGGCAGTCTTGGGTTAATAGGAGGTGTGTCAATAGCTGCATTTTTAGGAGGTAGTCAAGTTTTGGGGGTTGTCCCCGAAGCTTTGGCACAAGGGGATATCATTGGAAAAACAATTGGAGAGGAACTTCAGGTCTCCATAATGTCGGCTCGAATGAATGCAATGTTTAACCATGCTGATGCCTTCATTGCTTTACCAGGTGGTCTAGGCACATTGAAAGAGATCTTTCATATTTCCTCTTGGGCTCAATTGCACATTCACCATAAACCCATAGGTTTGTTAAATGTTAATGGTTATTATGATAAGTTGTTGTCTTTTCTTGATCATGCTGTGGAACAGGAATTTTTAACATCTTGTACACGAAAAATCATAATCTCTGCTGCTACTACTGAACAATTGATTGACCATCTACAATCTTTCATTCCTGTAATTGATCCTTCCATGAGTCGCATAAATTGGTCAACTAAGGAAAGCCGTAAAAAGCTTAAATTGGATTTTCGCCTTCATTTGTGAATCTTTGTATCTTTTGGTTTTATTATTATGTTTTGTTGTTTCTTATATTTGTTTCAGTGTGTTTCAGGTTTGTCAATGTTTGTTATTTCAGGTGATATCTTCTATACTCTATCATTCTACCTTAGAACATTAAAGACAATGTCTCGTTTTAGTTGGGGGGAGAGGGTAGAAGTTGATAAGAAAAAAAAAATTGTTTTCCATTTCATAAAGCATATGCAAAATTGTTGTTACTAGGATGGTGGAGTAAAGGAGCTCTTTTGTTAAAGTGACTCTTGAGACGCATCTTAGTAATCATTCTTAATAAGGTCTATCATAATACTTCTTAAAATATTCAGGTTTACAAACTCTCGCATTGTTATCACTTAATTCTGCTCATATACTTATTTAACATGTATTCTTAAACCTTAATTTACACACACACTTTAATATATAATTGTGAGTTGCATATTGGATTATTACATTATTTATGTTCTTTTGTTAAAGGTAACAACTAAGAGAAAGGGATAGTATATAATAAAAAATAATAAAAAATGATGATAATAAAAATGTAGATAAGTTTGGTTTCGTAGCCTCCTTAACCTAAGCAATTAAGCCCGAAGGGGTGTTTTAACACCTAATACCCTAAAGTTAACTGACTTGGGAGTTATTGACCCAACGCTTATTACATGGGTTGAGGAGAAAAGTTTAAGGGAATCATACATTGCACTATCTACATATCAGTATCTGCAACCCGAGTTACTAAGCTCGTAGGGGTGTCTCAACACGTAATACCCTAAGACCAATTGGTTTGGGAGTCATTAGCTGAAAGCTCATCACATGGGTTAAAGATGCATGGTGTTTTAAGTTATACGTATATATATAAAAAAGATAAAAAAAGATAAAAATAATAATCCCAACCCAAGAAAGTTAACCTTAAACATTAGAAGAAATTTTTTTTTTGTTTTCATCTAAGAAAAGCCCCATAATTATGTGTTGATAAATTGAGCACAAAAGAAAGGTTTATTAATATCTTGTTATGAGGTATTGAGCAAATATATAAATTTAATGAGAGTTTGTTTATCTGGATAGATTAATGGAAGTTAAATGATGATTACCTTGCTTTGTTGAATTTGCAAATTGTTTTTCTATTTTAATGCTTTGATTACTAGGGACTAGTAATAAGCTAGTTGGGGGGTGTGATTAGTACTTAAAAGTGCATTTTTATCATGGTTTTATATCATCATTTTGCACTTGAAGTATTAATAACTCCTTAACTAAAGCATGTTTTATAATAATATATCTAATAATATAAGATACCTTTAATTTGTGGTAAATGTTCATTTTAAATGCAGGTCTATCACATAAATGAAAGGATTGATTGATGACTTTAAGAACTTAAATTGCAAGGGTAAAGAGATGACCAAATTTAGAAAAGAGATGCTGGTGCAATCCACACTAGAACACTATTCAGTAATTAGGTCATATCTAGAGCTGTAGATCTTATATTTAGGTCCAATTCATATGGATGGAAAGGTAAGACATAGGCCATTTTCAAGTCCAAATTGTAGCAACAACAAAGAAGCCCGAATCTGTCTTTCAGCCCGAGCACTGTTAAGTATTTGGCCCATATCTGGAGTTCTAGAAGTCCAAATGAGCTGAATTGTTTACACAAGAAAGCTGAGACAATTTCCTACAACTTTCATGTTTTCAAGTGGCTCCAATTTTGACGTTATCAATGACGTTTTAGGCAGACAAGAGAAGATAAGGATTGTCACCAAGTGAAGAGTTGGTCACCCACTCATCAATTAATCATCAAATCAATAGTTCCCAATTTTGGCCTATAAAAGGATGGATTTGCCATGTATTAAGGCATCTTAGTTTCCAGATCAAGATCATGCTCTTGCTTTCTCTCTTTGTATTTTTTGTAATGTTTATGCTTTGCTTTCATCAATATCAAGTTTATGCCTTTCATTTCCTTGCATTTACTTAGTTAACTTTAATCTTATTCATGTTCTTATTTTGTTTATTTATTTTTCTTTCTTTCATTATGTCTAGCTAAGTTTATTATGTCAAGGTGAAAAGGTTACACTAATGGTGTAAGAATAAGTATAATGTAAACTTAATATGGACTTTAATGATGTCTTCTCCCAAGTGCAGGAGTGTCGAAGTAATAAATAACCCGGCAAGACCGGTGTCGAACCACAGGGAGGTTAATTGTACAAATTATAAACAACAATTATAAAACAACAATAACAACAACAACAATAATAATAATAATAATAATAATAATAATAATAGTAGTAGTAGTAGTACTAATAATAATAATAATAATAATAATAATAATAAAGAAAGAGAAGAAGAAGAAGATGATGATGATGAGAACTTGGAGATCAAATATTAATGTAAGGATTAAGAAATAATAATAACAAATGTCAAGGTTAGAGGTTCCACTAATGGTATATCAAACAAGTATAGTATAAACTCTTATTATTGAATTGGAAACCACACATAAAGGAGGTTCCAATCAGATTATATATTGTTAACATGATTACATTAGTCATCTTATTCAATTAATGCTACTACTTATAAATCTCGTCAAGCATTCATGATTATAACTTATGTTAACAACAAATCAAGTTCCTTTTATAGCTCAGGTGTCAGTTATACAACATAAATCAAGATTAGTCATTTAACAAGTAAAGTATTAAAGAGTGAACAAGATAACAAATATAAAACATGTTAGTATCAAACATTAAAGTCCATATTAAGTTTACACTATACTTATTCTTACACCATTAGTGTAACCTTTTCACCTTGACATAACTAACTTAGCTAGACATAATGAAAGAAAGCAAAATAGATAAACAAAATAACAACATAAAAGTTAACTAAGTAAAGGAAAGGAAATGAAAGGCATAAACTTAATATTAATGAAAACAAAGCATAAAAAATACAAAGAGAGAAAGGAAGAGCATGATCTTAATCTAAAAACCAAGATGCCTAAATGCATGGCAAATGCCTCCTTTTATAGGCCAAAATTGGGAACTATTGATTTGATGACTAATTGATAAGTGAGTGGCCAACTTTTGACTTGGTGACAATCCTTATCTTCTCTTGTCTGCCCAAAATGTCATTTATAACGTCAAAATTGGAGCCAGTTGTAAATATGAAAGTTGTAGGCAATTGTCTCAGCTTTCTTATGTAAAAAAGTCAGCTCATTTGGACATCTAGAACTCCAGATATGGCCAAAATACCGAACAGTGCTCGGGCTGGAAGACAGATTCGGGCTTCTTTGTTGTGGCTACAATTTGGACTTGATAATGGCCTTTTTAGATCTTGGGCTCCATATGAACGTTGTAGGTCTATGTCTTACCTTTCCATCCATATAAATTGGACCTAAATCTGAGATCTGTAGCTCCAGATATGACCTAATTACCGAATAGTGTTCCAGTTTGGATTGCACGGACATCTCTTCTCTAAGTTTGACCATCTCTTTATCCATGCAATTTAAGTTCTTCATGTCATCAATCAATCCTTTCATTTATGTGATAGACCTGCATTAAAAATAGACATTTACCACAAATTATAGGTATCTTATATTATTAGATACATTATTATAAAACATATTTTAGTTAAGGAGTTATTGATACTTCAAGTGCAAAATGATGATATAAAACCATGATAAAAATGCACTTTTAAGTACTAATCACACCCCCCAACCAGCTTATTACTAGTCCCTAGTAATCAAAGCGTAAAATAGAAAAACAATTTGTATATTCCACAAAGCAAGGTATTCATCATTTAACTTCCATTAGTCTATAGAATAAGTATAGTATAAACTTAATATGGACTTTAATGTTTGATACTAACATGTTTTTATATTAGTTATTTTGTTCACTCTTTAATACTTTGCTTGTTAAATGACTAATCTTGATTTATATTCTATAACACTTGGTACAACAAATGCTTGGCACTTTCATAGCCCATACTGTATGGTATAACCGACACCTGAGCTATGAAAGGAACTTTATTTGTTGTTAACATAAGGTATAATCATGAATGCTTGACGAGATTTACAAGTAATAGCTTTAATCGAATAAGATGACTAATGTAATCATGTTAACAATCTATAATCTGATTGGAACCTCCTTTGTGTGTGGTTTCCAATTGAATAATAAGAGTTTATACTATAATTGTTTGACATACCATTAGTGGAACCTCTAACCTTGACATTTGTTATTATCATTGTTTAATCCTTACGTTAATCTTTCCATCTCAAAGTTCTCATCAACTTGTTCTTTTTCTTCTTCTTCTTCTTCTATTATTATTATTATTACTACTACTACTACAACTACTATTATTATTATTGTAATTATTGTTATTGTTGTTATTACTATTATTATTGTTGTTGTTGTTGTTACTATTGTCGTTTATAATTTGTACAATTAACCTCTCTGTGGTTCGACCTCGGTCTTGACAGGTCATTTATTACTTCGACACTCCTGCTCTTGGGAGAAGACAACAATCTTTTGGTCGTGTCAATTATAACTTATGTTAACAACAAATCAAGTACCTTTCATTGCTCAGGTGTCAGTTATACCATACAGTATGGGCTATGAAAGTGCCAAACATTTGTTGTACCAATTGTTATACAGCATAAATCAAAATTAGTCATTTAACAAGCAAAGTATTAAAGAGTGAACAAGATAACAAATATAAAACATGTTAGTATCAAACATTAAAGTCCATATTAAGTTTACACTATACTTATTTTTACACCATTAGTGTAACCTTTTCACCTTGACATAATAAAATTAGCTAGACATAATGAAAAAAAGAAAAATAAATAAACAAAATAAGAACATAAATAAGATAAAAGTTAACTAAGTAAATGAAAGGAAATGAAAGGCATAAACTTAATATTAATAAAAGCGAAGCATAAACATTATAAAAAATACAAAGAGAGAAAGCAAAAGCATGATCTTGATCTGGAGACTAGGATCCCTAAATGCATGGCAAATTCCTCCTTTTATAGGCCAAAATTGAGAACTATTGATTTGATGACTAATTGATGAGTGGGTGGCTAACTCTTGACTTGGTGACAATCCTTATCTTCTTTTGTCTGCCCAAAACGTCATTGCTAACGTCCAAATTGGAGCCACTCGAATACATGAAAGTTGTAGGAAATTGTCTCAGCTTTCTTGTGTAAAACATTCAGTTCATTTGGACTTTTATAACTCCAAATATAGGTCAAACACTGAACAGTGCTCAGGCTGGAAGACAGATTCAGGCTTCTTTGTTGTTGCTCCAATTTGAACTTGAAAATGGCCTTTTTAGATGTTGTGCTCCATATGAAAGTTGTAGGCCTATGTCTTACCTTTCTATCCAAATAAAGTGGACCTAAATCTGACATCTACAACTCCAGATATGACCCAATTAACGAATAGTGTTCCGGTTTGGATTGCACCAGCATCTGCTTTCTAAGTTTGGTCATCTCTCTGTCTGTTCAATTTCAGTTCTTAAAGTCATCAATCAATCCTTTCATTTATGTGATAGGCCTGCATTTAAAATGAATATTTACCACAAGTTAAATGTATCTTATATTATTAGATATATTATTATAAAACATGCTTTAGTTAAGGAGTTATTGATACTTCACGTGCAAAATAATGCTCTAAAACCATGATAAAAATGCACTTTTAAGTACTAATCACACCCCCCAACCAGCTTATTACTAGTCCCTAGTAATCAAAGCATTAAAATAGAAAAATAATTTGCAAAATCTACAGAGCAAAGTATTCATCATTTAACATCCATTAATCTATCCAAATAAACAAACTCTCATTAAATTTATATATCTACTCAATACCTCTTAACAAGATATTAATAAACCTTTTTTTGTGCTCAATTTATCAACACATAATTTTGAGGCTTTTCTTAGAAGAAAACAAAATTTTTGTTCTAATATTTAAGGTTAACTTCCTTGGGTTGGGATTATTATTTTTATCTTTTTTATATATATACATATAACTTAAAACCATGCATCTTTAACCCATGTAACGAGCTTTCGGCTAATGACTCCCAGACCAGTTGGTCTTAGGGCTTTAGGTGTTGAAACACCCCTACGAGCTTAGTAAATTATGTTGTAGATACTGATATATAGATAGTGCAATGTTTGATTCCCTTAAGCTTTTCTCCTCAACCCATGTAACAAGCGTTGGGTCAATAGCTCCCAAGTCAGTTGACTTTAGGGTATTAGGTGTTAAAACACCCCTTCGGACTTAATTGCTTAGGTTAGGGAGGCTACGAAACCAAACTTATCATCATTTTTATTATCATCATTTTTTTTCTTCTTTTTTTCTTCTTTTTTTATTTTTTTTAATTATATACTATCCCTTTCCCTTAGTTGGTACCTTTAACAAAAGAACATAAATAATGTAATAATCCAATATACAACCCACAATCATATGTTTAAAGTGTGTGTGTGTAAATTAAGGTTTAAGAATACATGTTAAATGAGTATATGAGCATAATTAAGTGATAATAATGCAAGAGTTTGTAAATCTGAATATTTCAGGAAGTATTATAATAGACCTTGTTAAGAATGGTTACTAAGATGCGTCTTAATAGTCACTTTAACAAAAGAGCTCCTTTACTCTGCCATCCTAATAACAATAATTATGCACATGCTTTATGAAATAGAAAACAATTTTTTTTTATCAACTACTACCCTCTCCTCCCAACCAAAACGAGACATTGTCCTCAATGTTCTAAGGTAAAAAGATAGAGTATAGAAGATATCACCTGAAATAACGAACACTAACAAACCTGAAACACACTATAACAAATATAAGAAACAACTAAACACAATAATAAAACCAAAAGATACAGAGATTCACAAATGAAGGCTCAAATCCAATTTAAGCTTTTTACGGCTTTCCTTAGTTGACCAATTTATGCGACTCATGGAAGGATCAATTACAGAATGAAAGATTGTAGTTGGTCAATCAATTGTTCAGCAGTAGCAGCAGAGATTATGATTTTTCATGTAGAAGATATTAAAAATTCCTGTTCCACAGCATGATCAAGAAAAGACAACAACTTATCATAATAACCATTAACATTTAACAAACCTATGAGTTTATGGTGAATGTGCAGTTGGGCCCCAGAGGAAATATGAAAGATCTTTTCCAATGTGCCTAGAACCCCTGGTAAAGCAATGAAGGCATCAGCATGGTTAAACATTGCATTCATTCGAGCCGACATTGTGGAGACCTGAAGTTCCTCTCCAATTGTTTTTCTAATGATGTCCCCTTGTGCTAAAGCTTCAGGGACGACCCCCAAAACTTGACTACCTCCTAAAAATACAGCTATTGACACACCTCCCATTAACCCAAGACTGCCTCCCCCATACACTAAATGAATCTTTCTCTCAGCTAGCACCTGACCAAGATGATTTGCTGATTCTAAAAACTCCTTTTCTTTCCCAGGACTAGATCCACCGAAAACACAAATATTTCTTATATGATGACCTAAGGAACTTGCCATTTCTACACACTTCTGTATTTGTTGAATGTATGGGTTGAGTAGAAATGAAAGGAAGGAAGAGAGGATTTTATAGATGAGAAATTAGAAAGGCAATCATACCACCTATATGTAAGCTAGCTAGAGTCTCACACACACTCTCTCTCTCTCTCCTTATTTATTTATTTATTTACTTTTGAAAAAGCATGTGTATGTACAGGCTCACATCTTCCCTTAGTTTTACGTCCAAGAACGGCTTAAATGCTGATTAGTACTTAAAAGTGCATTTTTATCAAGGTTTTATATCATCATTTTGCACTTGAAGTATCAATAACTCCTTAACTAAAGCATGTTTTATAATAATATATCTAATAATATAAGATACCTTTAATTTGTGGTAAATGTTCATTTTAAATTGAGGCCTATCACATAAATAAAAGGATTGATTGATGAATTTACAGGCCTATCACATAAATGAAAGGATTGATTGATGAATTTAAGAACTAAAATTGAAAGGATAAAGAGATGGCCAAACTTAGAAAAGAGATGTCGGTACAATCCAAACCGGAACACTATTAAGTAATTGGGTCATATCTGGAGCTATAGATCTCAGATTTAGGTCTACTTTATATGGATGGAAAGGTAAGACATAGGCCTACAACTTTCATATGGAGCCCAAGATCTAAAATGTAACAACCCGGCTTTTCAAGCCCCAAAACAATAGATTTTTTTTTTCTTTGACACATATCGTATCGGTAAATTGCGAACCTATTTTCCTCACATCATCAAAATGCAATCCATACATCAACTACTGATTAGTACTTAAAAGTGCATTTTTATCATGGTTTTATATCATCATTTTGCACTTGAAGTATCAATAACTCCTTAACTAAAGCATGTTTTATAATAATATATCTAATAATAAAAGATACCTTTAATTTGTGGTAAATGTTCATTTTAAATGCAGGCTTATCACATAAATAAAAGGATTGATTGATGACTTTAAGAACTTAAATTGCAAGGATAAAGAGATGGCCAAACTTAGAAAAGAGATGTTGGTGCAATCCAAACCAGAATACTGTTCGGTAATTGGGTCATATCTGGAGCTATATATCTCAGATTTAGTTCCAATTTATATGGATGGAAAGGTAAGACATAGGCCTACAACTTTCATATGGAGCCCAAGATCTAAAAAGGCCATTATCAAGTCCAAATTGTAGCAACAACAAAGAAGCCCGAATCTGTCTTCCAGCCCGAGCACTGTTCGGTATTTTGGCCATATCTGGAGTTCTAGAAGTCCAAATGAGCTGAAGTTTTTACACAAGAAAGCTGAGACAATTGCCTACAACTTTCATGTTTGCAACTGGCTCCAATTTTGACGTTATCAATGACGTTTTGGGCAGACAAGAGAAGATAAGGATTATCACCAAGTCAAAAGTTGGCCACCCACTTATCAATTAGTCATCAAATCAATAGTTCCCAATTTTGGCCTATAAAAGGAGGCATTTGCCATGCATTTAGGCATCTTGGTGTCCAGATCAAGATCATGCTCTTCCTTTCTCTCTTTGTATTTTTTGTAATGTTTATGCTTTGCTTTCATTAATATTAAGTTTATGCCTTTCATTTCCTTTCCTTTACGTAGTTAACTTTTATGTTCTTATTTTGTTTATCTATTTTGCTTTCTTTCATTATGTCTAGATAAGTTAGTCATGTCAAGGTGAAAAGGTTACACTAATGGTGTAAGAATAAGTATAATGTAAACTTAATATGGACTTTAATGTTTGATACTAACATGTTTTATATTTGTTATCTTGTTCACTCTTTAATACATTGCTTGTTAAATGACTAATCTTGATTTATGTTGTATAACACTTGGTACAACAAATGCTTGGCACTCTCATAGCTCATACTGTATGGTATAACCGACACCTGAGCTATGAAAGGAACTTGATTTGTTGTTAACATAAGTTATAATCATGAATGCTTGACGTGATTTACAAGTACTAGCATTAATCGAATAAGATGACTAATGTAATCATCTTAACAATATATAATCTGATTGGAACCTCCTTTGTGTGTGGTTTCCAATTGAATAATAAGAGTTTATACTATACTTGTTTGACATACCATTAGTGAAACCTCTAACCTTGACATTTGTTATTATTAATGTTTAATCCTTACATTAATTTTCCATCTCCAAGTTCTTATCATCTTCTTTTTCTCTTTCTTTATTATTATTATTATTATTATTATTATTATTACAACTACTACTATTACTATTACTATTATTATTATTATTATTATTAGTATTATTATTATTATAGTTATTATTGTTATTGTCATTGTTGTTATTATTGTTATTACTATTATTATTGTTGTTGTTGTTATTATTGTTGTTGTACTATTGTCGTTTATAATTTGTACAATTAACCTCCTTGTGGTTCGACTCCGGTCTTGCCGGGTTATTTATTACTTCGACACTCCTGCACTTGGGAGAAGACATCAATCTTTTAGTCGTGTCAAGTTTTTGGCGCCGTTGCCGGGGAGGTCGTGTCAACTACATTCAACATTTCATTTAAAAGGGAAATTTACATAAACACATAATATTATTTTTGCATGCTTAGAAGTTCATATTATAATATTACATCCATAGACATGAGTTTGAATTCCTATCCTACTAATAGTCACCACGAATTTAAACAAAAGGGTTCAATAAAAGTTAAACATTTAATACATTAATCCATACAAAATACATCGTGAGTTAGGATACGACTACATGATTCCTTGCAAAAGTAGGTTCCCGTGTATCGGGTTTCCTAGGCATCTCATTGATGTGATGTCCCTGTTGTAGTGTAAAATATTTAAGAGAATGCAATTGCTTATTAGTAATAATGATAATTAAATGGTCTAGCAGGAAAAATAAAACATTAACATTATTCCATGGTGGATGCATGATATTTGTAGTTTCTTCATGCACATAGTATACACAATTTATAGTACATATAGTTGCACCAATTCTTGTAATCAACCAAAATCTTAAACCCAACTATCCTCTCAAGGTATCATTTGTTGAGATTAACCGTTCACTCACCCCGATCATCCACTTCGGATGCCTTTAGCCGAAGCTAATCAATCACTTGTCCCGATCATCCTTTCGGATGCCATTAGCCGAGGCTAATCATTCCTTTGTCTCGGCCATCCATTCTGATGCCATTAGCCGAGGCTAATCATTCCTTTGTCCCGGCCATCCATTCGGATGCCATTAGCCGAAGCTAATCAACCTTTTGACAACATTTAACATTTGACAATCTATTATCTATTCTAACCCAATATGGTAACATTCATGTTAAAGTATCACATTATTTAACGTATGAAAAAGAAAAGTGGAAGTCACCTACCTGCTCCACCTGTGGTTTGTTCTTGTCTTAACGATGGTCCGATCCCGACCGCACCACCTGAGACAACAAAGGTCACAATTCAGTACATTTGTATTTTTGAATCACATTTGTCACCACACTTATTTCAAAAGTTCATATATTCACATTCAAGTGTTCCACATTTTACACCATCATACCATGAAATTGTTACTAGCATTTAAGTCATTTTTGCCTACGAAGCTTATTGTAGAAATCAGTAGTGAGAACTGGTTCGCTGCAGGCTGCCAAATTCGGCAGCGAGAATTGGTTCGCTGCAGGCTGCCAATTCGGCAGCGACACCTGTTTCGCTGCCAGCAGCTAGTTCGGCAGCAAAACTGTTTCGCTGTTGGCGTCATTGTTTCAGCAGCAGATGCTAAATCGTAGGGGACATCTCAGTTTCGGCAGCGAATCACAATTTCGCTGCAACCAACTCAACTTCGGTGGCGAATCACAAATTCACTGTAGAACATGAAACTCGACAGCGAATGTTAATTTGCTGCAGACAACTCAACTTCAGCAACGATTCACTGCAGCCGACACAGTTTCGGCAGCGAATCGCAATTTCGCTGCGAAACATAAATTCGGCAACGAATGCTAATTCGCTGCAGAACACACAATTCGACAACGAATTCTAATTCGCTATAGAAGAATCCATTTCGGCAGCGAATACTTATTTGATGCAGCCGTCACATTTTCGGCAGCGAATCGAAATTTGCTGCAAAACACACAATTCTGCAGTGAATGCTGATTCGCTGCAGAAGACTCAGTTTCGATAGCGAATGCTAATTCGCTGCGGCCGACACATTTTTGGCAGCAAATCGAAATTTCACTGCAAAACACCCAATTCGGCAACGAATTCTAATTTGCTGCAGAAGACTCAATTTCGGCAGCGAATACTTATTTGCTGCAGCCGTCACATTTTCGACAGTGAATCGAAATTTGCAGCAGAACACACAATTCTGCAGCGAATGCTGATTCGCTGCAGAAGACTCAGTTTCGGCAGGGAATGCTAATTCACTACGGCTGACATATTTTTTGCAGCAAATCGAAATTTCGTTGCAAAACACCCAATTCGGCAGCAAATTCTAATTCGCTGCAGAAGACTCAATTTTGACAGTGAATACTTATTCGCTGCAGCTATCACATTTTCAGCAGCGAATCAAAATTTGCTGCAGAACACACAATTCTGCAGCAAATGCTGATTCGCTGTAGAAGACTCAGTTTCGGTAGCGAATGCTAATTCGCTGCAGCTGACACATTTTTGGCAGCAAATCGAAATTTCGCTGCAAAACACCCAATTCGGCAGCCAATTCTAATTCGCTGCAGAAGACTCAATTTCGACAGCAAATACTAATTCGCTACAGCCGATACAGTTTTGGCAGCGAATTGAAATTTCGTTACAGAAGACACACATTGAAAACCATCAATTACAGCATATAACTTTCAATCATTCCAGCAGAATACACACATTGAAACTATCCATTCCAGCACATAATCCTTCAGCCAATCCTAGCAAAACACATACATTGCATGCCGGCCGACCCCATAGTTAAAGTTGACCCCCTACTATGATTTGTTGTTTCTATTTTATTCATTTTTCTTTGTTAGATGTTCTGAAATTGGCCTCATTTCATTTCTGTTTTCTTTGTACTCTTAGTAAATTTCTGTTTTCTTCACAGCTAGCTTAGGTTATAGTTCAATTTTTCTAGCTAGGTTTGAGGAAGGTTTTCTC
>NW_011502186.1:0-24645 GCF_000495115.2 Populus euphratica
AATACTAGTAGTAGTAATACTTATTTAACATGTATTCTTAAACCTTAATTTACATACACACACTTTAACATATGATTGTGGGTTGCATATTAGATTATTACATTATTTATGTTCTTTTGTTGAAGGTAACAACTAAGGGAAAGGGATTGTATATAATTAAGAAAAAAAACATGAAAAAAAAAAAGAAAAAAGAAAAAAAGAAAAAATGATGATAATAAAAATGTAGATAAGTTTGGTTTCATAGCCTCCCTAACCTAAGCAATTAAGCCCGAAGGGGTGTTTTAACACCTAATACCCTAAAGTCAACTGACTTGAGAGCTATTGGCCCAACACTTGTTACATGGGTTGAGGAGAAAAGCTTAAGGAAATCAAACATTGTACTATCTACATATCAGTATCTGCGACCCGAGTTACTAAGCTCGTAGGGGTGTCTTAACACCTAAGACCAAGTGGTCTGGGAGCATTAGCTGAAAGCTCATTACATGGGTTAAAGATGCATGATGTTTTTAAATTATATGTATAAATATTTAAAAAAAAAACAAGAAGAAAAAAAAAAGACAAAAATAATAATCCCAACCCAAGGAAGTTAACCTTAAACATTAGAACAAAAATATTTTGTTTTCTTCCAAGAAAAGCCCCATAATTATGTGTTGATACATTGAGCACAAAAGAAAGGTTTATTAATATCTTGTTAAGAGGTATTGAGCAGATATATAAATTTAATGAGAGTTTGTTTATCTGGATGGATTAATGGAAGTTAAATGATGAATACCTTGCTTTGTAAAATTTGCAAATTTGTTTTCTATTTTAACGCTTTGATTACTAGGGACTAGTAATAAGCTGGTTGGGGGGTGTGATTAGTACTTAAAAGTGCATTTTTATCATGGTTTTATATCATCATTTTGCACTTGAAGTATCAATAACTCCTTAACTAAAATATGTTTTATAATAATATATCTAATAATATAAGTGATTGTGCATCAAAAGTGTCATTAAGTCTCTTATTTTACATATGTATTTATTGTTTTTATTTGGTTGTTTTTATAATAATTGATGTGTTTTTTAGTAATGAAGTTTGTTTTAATGTTTCGATAGGTTTTTGGAGCTTAAATGAATTAATTTAGAAAATTCAACGTCGGAATTCAGAACAAAGAATTGAAGAGACATTTAGTTGAAGATTGAAGCAAATCTTGGTTCAAATAAGTGCTCCAAATTTGTCCTAAAAATCAATTCTATTCCAATTCTAGAAAAGAATATCATATGATTTATTTCAAGCCTAAACTTGCCTTATGTTGTGTGCAAACTTCAACCATTAAACACTCAAGGTTTCAATGTCAATCTTAGCCCAAATAATAAGTACATTTGTATACTTATTTGATGCTCAAATTCAGCCCAAAATCAGCCCCAAATCAGCCCTAAATCAACCCCAAATCAACCCAAACACAATCCATGATCTTACATGTCCACACAACAAATAACAATTGATTTATTTTGGGTAATCCATTGATCCAAGAAGGCAAGCACATGGATGGAAAGCTGGAGGGGATATTTTAACATTATTTTGGGTCAAAAAGAAGAAGGAGACACCTCATAAATGAGGAAGAAAAACGTGCACCAAAGTAGTTGTAAAGCTGTCTTGATTTGATTTTTCAGAACACCTTTCGGTGTTTTGCCCATAACTTTTGACTCAGGTGTCCAAATGAGCTGTTCTTTAATGATCTGG
Organism: Populus euphratica; assembly: GCF_000495115.2. Lineage (NCBI taxonomy): Eukaryota > Viridiplantae > Streptophyta > Magnoliopsida > Malpighiales > Salicaceae > Populus > Populus euphratica. Next base: position 1,724 of record NW_011502186.1, read on the forward strand.
AAAGGTGACAGAATTGCCTATAAATATGTCTCTAATAGACGTCTCGAAAAAAAGCTTCTAAGAGGGTCGAATTGCTGTCCAAAGTTAGAGTCAGATTTGTGTCTGAATTTTTTCTGAAATTGTATTGTGTTCTTCTTTATAGATTTCGGTTCTTTAGTTTGTAAAACTTATTATTTCAGTTGGATTCAAGTTCTTTCATTTTTATTGAAGTGTTCTTATATATAATCATGGTTGGCTAAACTCTTTCTTGGATCCAAATCAAGGATAATGGTGATTGAGGTGAGTTCTTTAGGATATGAATGAATCTTAATGTTTATCTTCTTATTTTCTTCATGAATGATTTATTATTGTAAAGAAATTTTAGAAATCATTTAGGTAATGTTATAATCTTGAATTTTTATGCACAAACTTTAGTTTTGGTATAGAGATTGCTTGATTCAATGTCTTACTTAATATGAAAGTACTTGTTCATTCTTAAGCAATAATCAATCTTCATCTTTCGATCTAATATCACCATCGTTGATATTAGGTTGAGTTATCTTATATATGTTGAAGAAATCACCAATACATCACCATTAAAATTGATTTGGACCAAGACTTACTTTTCTTGTCATTTAAAATCTATTTACATTTTTTTTTATCTTTAAAAGCAAATCCATCAATTATTTTCAACCAAGTTATTGTTAATTTAATTTCTCTTGAGTTTTTTTTGTTACTTAGCTTAATTTCCAGATCTAGCTCTCTGTGGATATGACCTCGATCTTACCGAGTTAATTGCTACATCGCACACTCGTGCACTTGCGAGTTAAAACAAGCCGATCATAAAAAGCGGTCAAGCAATTTTGGTGCCGTTGCCGGGGAGCTAGCAAGCAAAGGTAACAAATTTAGATTTGATTATTGGAAAACTAAAAAAAATCATATAAAAAAAAATTAAATTGGCTGGTTTTACCGCCTAAAAAAAAATTTGACCTTAACGTTTTGGATATTGGACTGTGGACTGGACTATTAATTGTTGGATTTTGGTTGGTTCAACCATTTTTCTTTTATTGTCTATTCTTATTAGTTGCTAATATTTTTCTTGTTTATTTCATTTTATTTGGTTGATATTGTTTTTATTTATTGTCTAAAGTGCTTGGCCGGTATTACCGCCTTTTTATTCATGCTTGTTATAATTATCTTTTAATGTTTATTGTTGTTATTTTTCTTATATTTATTGTCTAAAGTGCTTGGCTGGTATTACCGCCTTTTTATTCAAGCTTGTTATAATTATCTTTTAATGTTTATTGTTGTTATTTTTCTTATATTTATTGTCTAAAGTGCTTGGCTGGTATTACCGCCTTTTTATTCAAGCTTGTTATAATTATCTTTTAATGTTTATTGTTGTTATTTTTCTTATATTTATTGTCTAAAGTGCTTGGTCGGTATTACCGCCTCTTGTTTATTTCAGTTTATTTTGTTGTTTTGTTATGATTATTTTTCTTATATTTATTATTTGAAGTGCTTGGCTGGTATTACCGCCTTTTTATTCAAGCTTCTTATAATTATCTTTTAATGTTTATTATTGTTAATAGTGCTTATTAATTGGAGAGTGAATTTCTTAATTTGTTGTATTTTTATTTTTGAGCTATTACTTTTATTTGCAATTTTTTTTCTTTTCTTTCCTTTCTTTTCATATTCATATAATTGTTATATTATTATTATTATTATTATTATTATTTTATCATGGCTAATGTTGAAGATGTAGAGGGTGAAGGGAGTGTTCAAGGTAATGAACCTCCACAATTCAATGATCAACCTAATTTTCGAACTCTTAGAGAGTATCTTCACCCGGCTAGACAAAGTACACCTTCGTGTATTATCTTACCTCTTAACCAACAAGCTTTCAATTTGAAACCGGACATGATTCAACTTCTTCCCACATTTCATGGTATGGATTCTGAAAATCCATTCATACACATTAAAGACTTTGAAGAGGTATGTAATACTTTTATTGATAGAACATGCACCGAGGAAACCATTCGGCTTAAATTGTTCCCATTCTCTCTAAAGGATAAAGCCAAGCTTTGGCTAAACTCCTTGCGTCCTAGGTCTATAGGTACATGGAGAGAAATGCAAGCTGAATTTTTGAAAAAATACTTCCCCACTCATAGGACAGCAGCTTTACAACGTCAAATGATGCATTTTTCTTGTAGTCCAAATGAGTCATTTCACCAAGCTTGGGAAAGGTTCAAAGACTTGTTAAATGCATGCCCTCATCATGGTTTTGAGATGTGGAGGTTAGTGAGTTTCTTTTATGACTCTCTTACCGCAGATTTTAAAAAGCTAGTGTCAACCATGTGTAATGGTGAGTTTTATGACAAAGAACCAAGTGAGGCCTTTGATTTTTTTGATCAATTGGCTGAAAACACAAAGCAATGGGAGACTTCTCTCCCAGTTCATGTTGAGTCTAGAAACACCATTTCTCATTCAAGTGGGAAGTTTCAATTGAAAGAGACTGATGACCTCAATGCTAGATTAGCCTCATTGGCTAGGAAAGTAGAGTCTCTTGAGATTAAAAAAGTGCATGTCATAAGTGAACAACAAGAGGAAAGTTGTGTTGTTTGTGAGAGCAAAGGGCATAGGACAACTGAGTGTCCTACCATTCCAGCCTTCAAGGAAGTGCTATATGGCCAAACTTCTGATTCAAGTAATGTAAGAAAGCCATTTCCAAACCAAGTAGGCAATCCCTACTCTGAGACCTATAATCCTGGATGGAGGAACCACCCAAATTTTGGATGGAGAAATAAGGGCTCTTCAGTACCTCAAACATTTCAACCTCCACCCCAACCATTTCATGCTCCCACACATAACACATACCAACCACCTCATAAGAGATCCTTAGAGGATACTCTTCAACAATTCATGCAAACGCAAGGAGGAATCAACAACCAAGTTTACAAATTCCAAGACCAGACCAATAGGACCTTAGATGACATTCGAAGTCAACTAACTAAGTTGACTCAATCACTAAGCATTCAAGAGAAGGGAAAAATCCCAGCTCAACCAATGCCCAATCCTAGAGGTCAGGTACACATGAGTGAATCCTCACCTAGTGAACCTTCAAACCATGAACAAGTCCAAGCCATCACTACCCTTAGAAGTGGAAAGATTGTTGACAAAGGTGTAGGTTTTAGGATTCCTAAAGGTATTATAGAGGAGAAATCTAGGGAAAGTGAAGAGGGAATCAAAACACAAATGACAAATGAGAGTTTGAGTGACAAAGAAGGTGAGATAAATGAGAAAGAGATGAGTGAGAAAGGAGATGATTCAAGAAAAATTGGAGTCAAAATGAGTGATTTAGAATTTGTTCCTAGAGCACCATTTCCACAAAGGTTAGGGAAACCTAAACAAGATCTTATGAACTCAGAAATCTATGAATTGTTCAAACAAGTGAAAGTCAATATTCCACTCCTTGATGCAATTAAACAAGTTCCATCTTATGCAAAGTTTCTTAAGGATTTATGCACAGTCAAAAGGAGATTGAATGTGAAAGAAAGAGCTTTTCTAACTGAACATGCTAGTGCCATCATCCAGTTTAAGACCCCTCCCAAATACAAAGATCCTGGTTGTCCTACCATTTCATGCATTATTGGAAGTCATAAGATAGATCAAGCTTTATTGGATTTAGGAGCAAGTGTGAATTTAATACCCTACACTATTTACGAACAATTAGGTTTAGGAGAAATCAAGCCTACTCGAATCACCCTTCAATTAGCTGATAGGTCAATCAAGATTCCTAGGGGTATCGTTGAGGATGTGTTGGTCCAAGTAGATAAATTCTACTTTCCTGTTGATTTTGTAGTGTTAGACACCGCACCAATTCAAGGTTCTAATGCCCTCATCCCAGTCATCTTAGGGAGACCTTTCCTAGCTACATCCAATGCCTTAATTAACTGTAGGAATGGGGTGATGAAATTGTCTTTTGGGAATATGACTATGGAGATGAACATATTCAATGTCTCCAAACAAATCAGGGAACATGAGGACATTAGAGAGGTAGATTTCATCCAAACAGTTTGTCAAGAACACTTTGAGAGAGTGTGGATCAAGGATCCATTGGAGAGAACTTTAATTCATGATGAAAGATTTTGTTCTTTGGAATGTGTTGATGAGGAGGTAAGAGAACTCGAGACTTATCTAGATCCAATGCCTATTATGTCAATAGGTCAATGGACCCCATCATTTGAGCCTTTGATTTCACCCCAAGTGAAAGTTGAGGAACCTCTTGTCCAGCCTGATAAACTAGAAAGGAAGCCTTTACCGAGTGATCTTAAGTATGCATTTCTAGGGGAAGATGAATCATATCCTATTGTGATCTCATCAAAACTTAGCATAGAGCAAGAACACAAACTCTTGAGAGTGGTGAGAAAACACAAGAAAGCAATTGGGTGGAAAATTACTGACTTGAAAGGAATTAGCCCTCTTTTATGTACACATAGAATCTATCTTGAAGAAGAGGCTAAATCTGTGAGGCAAATGCAAAGACGATTGAACCCAAACATGAAGGAAGTAGTGAGAGGTGAAGTGCTTAAGCTACTTGATGCAGGTATCATTTACCCTATTGCAAACTCAAAATGGGTTAGTCCAACCCAAGTTGTCCTAAAAAAATCTGGAGTCACGGTAGTGAAGAATGAAAATAATGAGCTGGTACCAACTAGAATCCAAACTGGATGGCATATGTGCATTGATTATCATAAATTGAACATGGTGACTAGGAAGGACCATTTTCCGCTTCCATTTTTAGACCAAGTGCTTGAAAGAGTAGCTGGAAGAGCTTTCTATTGTTTTCTGGATGGATACTCAGGTTACAACCAAATTGAGATTTCTTTAGAAGACCAAGAAAAAACCACTTTCACTTGTCCTTTTGGTACCTATGCTTATAGAAGAATGCCTTTTGGTTTGTGTAATGCACCAGCCACTTTTCAAAGGTGTATGATGAGTATCTTTAGTGACATGGTGGAAATTTTTTTGGAAGTTTTCATGGATGATTTTTCAGTTTATGGGGATTCTTATGAGTTGTGTCTAATGCATTTAAAACAAGTTCTTGAAAGGTGTGAAGAGAGCAATCTTGTACTCAATTGGGAGAAGTGTCATTTTATGGTGACACATGGCATTGTTTTAGGTCACATTGTCTCTTCGAAAGGGATAGAGGTAGATAAGTCAAAAGTGGAAGTCATTCAAAAATTAACTACCCCTAGGACTGTGAAACATGTGAGATCCTTTTTAGGGCATGCTGGGTTTTATCGAAGATTCATTCATTCTTTTAGTACCATTGCCAAACCATTGTGTAACTTGTTATCACAAGATGTCCAATTTGATTGGACATTAAAATGTCAAGAAGCTTTTGAAAAGCTTAAAGGGTTGTTGACCACTGCACCAATCATGCAAGCTCCTGATTGGTCCTTACCATTTGAATTGATGTGTGATGCTAGTGATTTTGCAGTTGGGGCTGTTTTAGGACAAAGAAAAGACAAGAAACCTCATGTCATTTATTATGCTAGCAAGACTTTGAATGATGCTCAATTGAATTACACTACAACTGAAAAAGAACTCTTAGCTGTGGTCTTTGCATTAGACAAGTTTAGGTCTTATTTGGTTGGATCTCTTGTTATTGTTTTCACTGATCATGCAGCATTGAAATATTTGCTCACAAAACAAGATGCCAAACCACGTTTGATTCGATGGATCCTCCTACTCCAAGAGTTTAACCTTGAAATTCGAGATAAAAAGGGAGTAGAGAATGTAGTGGCTGATCATTTGTCTCGTCTTTCAAGCTATAAGACCATAATTGATGAATCTCCAATAAATGAACTCTTTGCTGATGAAAATTTATTTTGTGCAGGTACTGTCTCTTACATTGGTTCTCCATGGTATGCTGACATAGCAAATTACCTAGCCACAAGTCAGATTCCTTCTCATTGGTCTAAACTTGACAAACAAAAATTCTTGCGCAATGTGCGCACCTTTTTTTGGGATGACCCCTACCTATTTAAATACTGTCCTGACCAAATTATTAGGCGGTGCATCCCTGATCATGAAATTCCAAGGGTCATTAATTTTTGTCATGCATTAGCCCGTGGTGGGCATTTCTCTTCCAAGAAAACCATTGCCAAAATCTTGCAGTGTGGTTTTTATTGGCCTACCATGTTTAAAGATGTTCATGCATTCTGTGTTGCATATGACCGATGCCAACGACTAGGTAGCCTCACTAGGCGTAACATGATGCCCCTTAACCTCATCCTTGTTTTGGAAATATTTGATTGTTGGGGGATTGATTTCATGGGACCTTTTCCAAGTTCATTTGGTTACCAATTCATCCTTGTAGCTGTTGATTATGTGTCTAAATGGGTGGAGGCCATTGCATCTCGAACCAATGACCATCGAGTTGTGGTCAAATTCTTGAAAGAAAATATTTTCTCTCGTTTTGGCATGCCCCGGGCTATGATTAGTGATGGGGAAAAACATTTTTGTAACAAGCCCATTGGGATTTTGATGAGAAAATATGGTGTAATTCACAAGGTCAGTACCCCCTATCACCCACAGACTAGTGGCCAAGCTGAGTTGGCAAATAGGGAGATCAAGAACATTTTAGAGAAAACAGTCAATCCAAACCGTAAAGATTGGTCCCTACGACTAGTTGATGCTTTATGGGCATATCACACTGCTTGTAAGACCTCTTTAGGAATGTCTCCTTATAGGCTAGTTTATGGAAAGCCTTGTCATCTCCCTGTTGAGATTGAGCACCGTGCATATTGGGCCATTCGGCAATTCAATGACAATGAAAACGAGGTTGGCAAAAATAGAAAGCTTCAATTGGATGAATTAGAGGAGTTAAGAAATGATGCATTTGAAAATGCAAAAATTTCAAAACATAAGATGAAAACTTTGCATGATAAACATATTCTTAGAAAATCCTTTAATGTTGGTCAAAAGGTTCTCTTGTATAATTCACGATTACATCTCTTTCCTGGGAAGTTGAGGACAAAATGGATTGGTCCATTTGTGATTAAATCCATCTCTGAGCATGGTGCATTTGAGGTAGAAAATCCCAAGAATGGAAATATTTTCAAAGTAAATGGTCATCGATTGAAACTTTATCTTGAAAATGTTGTGGCTGAAGTTGAGACATTGGATTTTGAAGATCCAATACCATTGTAGTATCAAAAGTAATGAGTTTTTATTTTTATTTTATTTTTATTTTTATTTTTATTTTCATTTTCATTTTTTTCTTCTTTCTTCCATCTCTTATATTTTCTTGTTCATGCATTCGGGACAATGCATTATTTTAAGTTGGGGGGTGTGAGGTTCTTTATTTTCATGTCAAAAAAAAAAACATCAATGTTTTCTTTTATGTTTTCTTTTAGTTGTGATATGCAGGTTAAAAAAAAAATCAAGCAAGAAGTCAGCTCATGCCCAATTCAATCAGACATTCATCCTTGAAAACAGAAGGGGAGTAATAATTTTCTAATCTTTATACTTTTCTTCTCTTTCTCTTTTACATTGAGGATAATGTAAAACTTAATTTTAGATATTTCATAATGTTGAATGCTTGAGATAACCATGCTTGTTAAAAAAAAAAAAAATACTTGCATTGATATGTGAATGAGACTTGTTTAGGATCATCATTACCTTTTTGGGTTCATTATTGTTTTAAACATTGCATGCTTTAATTTGGGATAGATAATATCTTATAAAGCAAGATATAGCATACTTTTTTTTTAAGATTACTAAAGTACATCTTTCCTTGTAAAAGTTGTGTGAGTTGTGTGAATATGCATGAAAGATGAGTATGATGCTTTACTTGTGATTATCCCTTTTGATCTAGTCCTAAACAAGGTTTAAGTAAATAGAGTAATAATCATTACATAAATAAATAAATAAATAAATGTGTACAAAGTTCTATCTACTCCAATGTTTTGAGTTGCTTAGTAACTAGGGGTATTCATCACAAATGTTTATCTTTACGTCAAACGGCAGCTTGAAATATGAGTATGCAAAGCACTTTAAGTTTGTGACTTTGTGAGTAACCGGGTGCATTCATCACAAATGTTTGTATTCGCGTCAAAAGGGAAGTGACAACTTAAAGACAAAAAATAAATCATATCTTAATAAAAAAAAAAAAACAAAGAAAGAAAAAAAAAATAAAGAAAAAATATAGATATTTCTCTAGTTTGCTACCTTGTTTGTGTTAATATATATATAGATATTTCTCTAGTTTGCTACCTTGTTTGTGTTGGTGAGAAGGGAAGATTACAAGTTGAGTTTTCATATGAATCAATTATGTTGGTTGCACGATAAATATGACTGAATTTGGAAATTTTGTATGGATGTTTGATTTAGAGAATGTGAGTATGCTTATTTTTCTTTATTTGCTATTGTGTACACTAAGTTAAAGATACCAATGTTTGCATGATAGGTCCTTCAAGTGTGATGAATCGAGCCTAATTATGGTTGTTATTATTATTATTTTTATTTTAAAGGTTTTATGTTTACATATGTATTTATTGTTTTTATAATAATTGATGTGTTTTTTAGTAATGAAGTTTGTTTTAATGTTTCGATAGGTTTTCGGAGCTTAAATGAATTAATTCAGAAAATTCAACGTCGGAATTCAGAACAAAGAATTGAAGAGACATTTAGTTGAAGATTGAAGCAAATCTTGGTTCAAATAAGTGCTCCAAATTTGTCCCAAAAATCAATTCTATTCCAATTCTAGAAAAGAATATCATATGATTTATTTCAAGCCCAAACTTGCCTTATGTTGTGTGCAAACTTCAACCATTAAACACTCAAGGTTTCAATGTCAATCTTAGCCCAAATAATAAGTACATTTGTATACTTATTTGATGCTCAAATTCAGCCCAAAATCAGCCCAAAATCAGCCCTAAATCAACCCCAAATCAACCTTCAAATCAACCCAAACACAATCCATGATCTTACATGTCCACACAACAAATAACAATTGATTTATTTTGGGCAATCCATTGATCCAAGAAGGAAAGCACATGGATGGAAAGCTGGAGGGGATATTTTAACATTATTTTGGGTCAAAAAGAAGAAGGAGACACCTCATAAATGAGGAAGAAAAACGTGCACCAAAGTAGTTGTAAAGCTGTCTTGATTTGATTTTTCAGAACACCTTTCGGTGTTTTGCCCATACCTTTTGACTCAGGTGTCCAAATGAGCTGTTCTTTAATGATCTGGAAAGGTGACAGAATTGCCTATAAATATGTCGCTAATAGACTTCTCGAAAAAAAGCTTCTAAGAGGGTCAAATTGCTGTCCAAAGTTAGAGTCAGATTTGTGTCCGAATTTTTTCTGAAATTGTATTGTGTTCTTCTTTATAGATTTCGGTTCTTTAGTTTTTCATGATTATAACTTATGTTAACAACAAATCAAGTTCCTTTCATAGTTCCTTTCATTTCAGTTGGATTCAAGTTCTTTCATGTTTATTGAAGTGTTCTTATATATAATCATGGTTGGCTAAACTCTTTCTTGGATCCAAATCAAGGATAATGGTGATTGAGGTGAGTTCTTTAGGATATGAATGAATCTTAATGTTTATCTTCTTATTTTCTTCATGAATGATTTATTATTGTAAAGAAATTTTAGAAATCATTTAGGTAATGTTATAATCTTGAATTTTTATGCACAAACTTTAGTTTTGGTATAGAGATTGCTTGATTCAATGTCTTACTTAATATGAAAGTACTTGTTCATTCTTAAGCAATAATCAATCTTCATCTTTCTAATCTTCATTGTAATATCTTTCGATCTAATATCACCATCGTTGATATTAGGTTGAGTTATCTTATATATGTTGAATAAATCACCAATACATCACCATTAAAATTGATTTGGACCAAGACTTACCTTTTCTTGTCATTTAAAATCTATTTACATTTTTTTTTTATCTTTAAAAACAAATCCATCAATTATTTTCAACCAAGTTATTGTTAATTTAATTTCTCTTGAGTTTTTTTTGTTACTTAGCTTAATTTCCAGATCTAGCTCTCTGTGGATATGACCTCGATCTTACCGAGTTAATTGCTACATCGCTGTGGATATGACCTCGATCTAACCGAGTTAATTGCTACATCGCAAACTCATGCACTTGCGAGTTAAAACAAGTCGATTATAAAAAGCGGTCAAGCAATTTTGGCGCCGTTGCCGGGGAGCTAGCAAGCAAAGGTAAAAAATTTAGATTTGATTATTGGAAAACTAAAAAAACATCATATAAAAAAATTTAATTGGCTGGTTTTACCGCCTCAAAAAAAAATTAAAAAACAAATCAAGTGGCTGGTTTTACCGCCTAAAAAAAAATTTGACCTTAACGTTTCGGATATTGGACTGTGGACTGGACTATTAATTGTTGGATTTTGGTTGGTTCAACCATTTTTCTTTTATTGTCTATTCTTATTAGTTGCTAATATTTTTCTTGTTTATTTCATTTTATTTGGTTGATATTATTTTTATTTATTGTCTAAAGTGCTTGGCCGGTATTACCGCCTTTTTATTCATGCTTGTTATAATTATCTTTTAATGTTTATTGTTGTTATTTTTCTTATATTTATTGTCTAAAGTGTTTGGTCGGTATTACCGCCTCTTGTTTATTTCAGTTTATTTTGTTGTTTTGTTATGATTATTTTTCTTATATTTATTGTTTGAAGTGCTTGGCCGGTATTACCGCTTTTTTCTTCAAGCTTCTTATAATTATCTTTTAATGTTTATTGTTGTTAATAGCGCTTATTAGTTGGAGAGTGAATTTCTTAATTTGTTGTATTTTTATTTTTGAGCTATTACTTTTATTTGCAAATTTTTTTCTTTTCTTTTCTTTTCTTTCTTTTCATATTCATATAATTGTTATATTATTATTATTATTATTATTATTTTATCATGGCTAATGTTGAAGATGTAGAGGGTGAAGGGAGTGTTCAAGGTAATGGACCTCCACAATTCAATGATCAACCTAATTTTTGAACTCTTAGAGAGTATCTTCACCCGGCTAGACAAAGTACACCTTCGTGTATTATCTTACCTCTTAACCAACAAGCTTTCAATTTGAAACCGGGCATGATTCAACTTCTTCCCACATTTCATGGTATGGATTCTGAAAATCCATACATACACATTAAAGACTTTGAAGAGGTATGTAATACTTTTATTGATAGAACATGCACCGAGGAAACCATTCGGCTTAAATTGTTCCCATTCTCTCTAAAGGATAAAGCCAAGCTTTGGCTAAACTCCTTGCGTCCTAGGTCTATAGGTACATGGAGAGAAATGCAAGCTGAATTTTTGAAAAAAATACTTCCCCACTCATAGGACAGCAGCTTTACAATGTCAAATGATGAATTTTTCTTGTAGTTCAAATGAGTCATTTCACCAAGCTTGGGAAAGGTTCAAAGACTTGTTAAATGCATGCCCTCATCATGGTTTTGAGATGTGGAGGTTAGTGAGTTTCTTTTATGACTCTCTTACCGCAGATTTTAAAAAGCTAGTGTCAACCATGTGTAATGGTGAGTTTTATGACAAAGAACCAAGTGAGGCCTTTGATTTTTTTGATCAATTGGCTGAAAACACAAAGCAATGGGAGACTTCTCTCCCAGTTCTTGTTGAGTCTAGAAACACCATTTCTCATTCAAGTGGGAAGTTTCAATTGAAAGAGATTGATGACCTCAATGCTAGATTAGCCTCATTGGCTAGGAAAGTAGAGTCTCTTGAGATTAAAAAAGTGCATGTCATAAGTGAACAACAAGAGGAAAGTTGTGTTGTTTGTGAGAGCAAAGGGCATAGGACAACTGAGTGTCCTACCATTCCAGCCTTCAAGGAAGTGCTATATGGCCAAACTTCGGATTCAAGTAATGTAAGAAAGCCATTTCCAAACCAAGTAGGCAATCCCTACTCTAAGACCTATAATCCTGGATGGAGGAACCACCCAAATTTTGGATGGAGAAATGAGGGCTCTTCAGTACCTCAAACATTTCAACCTCCACCCCAACCATTTCATGCTCCCACACATAACACATACCAACCACCTCATAAGAGATCCTTAGAGGGTACTCTTCAACAATTCATGCAAACGCAAGGAGGAATCAACAACCAAGTTTATAAATTCCAAGACCAGACCAATAGGACCTTAGATGACATTCGAAGTCAACTAACTAAGTTGACTCAATCACTAAGCATTCAAGAGAAGGGAAAAATCCCAACTCAACCAATGCCCAATCCTAGAGGTCAGGTACACATGAGTGAATCCTCACCTAGTGAACCTTCAAACCATGAACAAGTCCAAGCCATCACTACCCTTAGAAGTGGAAAGATTGTTGACAAAGGTGTAGGTTTTAGGATTCCTAAAGGTATTATAGAGGAGAAATCTAGGGAAAGTGAAGAGGGAATCAAAACACAAGTGACAAATGAGAGTTTGAGTGACAAAGGAGGTGAGATAAATGAGAAAGAGATGAGTGAGAAAGGAGATGATTCAAGAAAAATTGGAGTCAAAATGAGTGATTTAGAATTTGTTCCTAGAGCACCATTTCCACAAAGGTTAGGGAAACCTAAACAAGATCTTATGAACTCAGAAATCTATGAATTGTTCAAACAAGTGAAAGTCAATATTCCACTCCTTGATGCAATTAAACAAGTTCCATCTTATGCAAAGTTTCTTAAGGATTTATGCACAGTCAAAAGGAGATTGAATGTGAAAGAAAGAGCTTTTCTAACTGAACATGCTAGTGCCATCATCCAGTTTAAGAACCCTCCCAAATACAAAGATCCTAGTTGTCCTACCATTTCATGCATTATTGGAAGTCATAAGATAGATCAAGCTTTGTTGGATTTAGGAGCAAGTGTGAATTTAATACCCTACACTGTTTACGAACAATTAGGTTTAGGAGAAATCAAGCCAACTCGAATCACCCTTCAATTAGCTGATAGGTCAATCAAGATTCCTAGGGGTATCGTTGAGGATGTGTTGGTCGAAGTAGATAAATTCTACTTTCCTGTTGATTTTATAGTGTTAGACACTGCACCAATTCAAGGTTCTAATGCCCCCATCCCAGTCATCTTAGGGAGACCTTTTCTAGCTACATCCAATGCCTTAATTAACTGTAGGAATGGGGTGATGAAATTGTCTTTTGGGAATATGACTGTGGAGATGAACATATTCAATGTCTCCAAACAAATCGGGGAACATGAGGACATTAGAGAGGTAGATTTCATCCAAACAGTTTGTCAAGAACACTTTGAGAGAGTGTGGATCAAGGATCCATTGGAGAGAACTTTAATTCATGATGAAAGATTTTGTTCTTTGGAATGTGTTGATGAGGAAGTAAGAGAACTCGAGACTTATCTAGATCCAATGCCTATTATGTCAATAGGTCAATGGACCCCATCATTTGAGCCTTTGATTTCACCCCAAGTGAAAGTTGAGGAATCTCTTGTCCAGCTTGATAAACTAGAAAGGAAGCCTTTACCGAGTGATCTTAAGTATGCATTTCTAGGGGAAGATGAATCATATCCTATTGTGATCTCATCAAAACTTAGCATAGAGCAAGAACACAAACTTTTGAGAGTGGTGAGAAAACACAAGAAAGCAATTGGGTGGAAAATTACTGACTTGAAAGGAATTAGCCCTCTTTTATGTACACATAGAATCTATCTTGAAGAAGAGGCTAAATCTGTGAGACAAATGCAAAGACGATTGAACCCAAACATGAAGGAAGTAGTGAGAGGTGAAGTGCTTAAGCTACTTGATGCAGGTATCATTTACCCTATTGCAAACTCAAAATGGGTTAGTCCAACCCAAGTTGTCCCAAAAAAATCTGGAGTCACGGTAGTGAAGAATGAAAATAATGAGCTGGTACCAACTAGAATCCAAACTGGATGGCGTATGTGCATTGATTATTGTAAATTGAACATGGTGACTAGGAAGGACCATTTTCCGCTTCCATTTTTAGACCAAGTGCTTGAAAGAGTAGCTGGAAGAGCTTTCTATTGTTTTCTTGATGGATACTCAGGTTACAACCAAATTGAGATTTCTTTAGAAGACCAAGAAAAAACCACTTTCACTTGTCCTTTTGGTACCTATGCTTATAGAAGAATGCCTTTTGGTTTGTGTAATGCACCAGCCACTTTTCAAAGGTGTATGATGAGTATCTTTAGTGACATGGTGGAAAATTTTTTGGAAGTTTTCATGGATGATTTTTCAGTTTATGGGGATTCTTATGAGTTGTGTCTAATGCATTTAGAAAAAGTTCTTGAAAGGTGTGAAGAGAGCAATCTTGTACTCAATTAGGAGAAGTGTCATTTTATGGTGACACATGGCATTGTTTTAGGTCACATTGTCTCTTCAAAAGGGATAGAGGTAGATAAGTCAAAAGTGGAAGTCATTCAAAAATTAACTACCCCTAGGACTGTGAAAGATGTGAGATCCTTTTTAGGACATGCTGGGTTTTATCGAAGATTCATTCATTCTTTTAGTACCATTGCCAAACCATTGTGTAACTTGTTATCACAAGATGTCTAATTTGATTGGACATTAAAATGTCAAGAAGCTTTTGAAAAGCTTAAAGGGTTGTTGACCACTGCACCAATCATGTAAGCTCCTGATTGGTCCTTACCATTTGAATTGATGTGTGATGCTAGTGATTTTGCAGTTGGGGTTGTTTTAGGGCAAAGAAAAGACAAGAAACCTCATGTCATTTATTATGCTAGCAAGACTTTGAATGATGCTCAATTGAATTACACTACAACTGAAAAAGAACTCTTAGCTGTGGTCTTTGCATTAGACAAGTTTAGGTCTTATTTGGTTGGATCTCTTGTTATTGTTTTCACTGATCATGCAGCATTGAAATATTTGCTCACAAAACAAGATGCCAAACCACGTTTGATTCGATGGATCCTCCTACTCCAAGAGTTTAACCTTGAAATTCGAGATAAAAAGGGAGTAGAGAATGTAGTGGCTGATCATTTGTCTCGTCTTTCACGCTATAAGACCATAATTGATGAATCTCCAATAAATGAACTCTTTGCTGATGAAAATTTATTTTGTGTAGGTACTGTCTCTTACATTGATTCTCCATGGTATGCTGACATAGCAAATTACCTAGCCACAAGTCAGATTCCTTCTCATTGGTCTAAACTTGACAAACAAAAATTCTTGCGCAATGTGCGCACCTTTTTTTGGGATGACCCCTACCTATTTAAATACTGTCCTGACCAAATTATTAAGCGGTGCATCCCTGATCATGAAATTCCAAGGGTCATTAATTTTTGTCATGCATTAGCCTATGTTGAGCATTTCTCTTCCAAGAAAACCATTGCCAAAATCTTGTAGTGTGGTTTTTATTGGCCTACCATGTTTAAAGATGTTCATGCATTCTGTGTTGCATGTGACCGATGCCAACGACTAGGTAGCCTCACTAGGCGTAACATGATGCCCCTTAACCCCATCCTTGTTTTGGAAATATTTGATTGTTGGGGGATTGATTTCATGGGACCTTTTCCAAGTTCATTTGGTTACCAATTCATCCTTGTAGCTCTTGATTATGTGTCTAAATGGGTGGAGGCCATTGCATCTCGAACCAATGACCATCGAGTTGTGGTCAAATTCTTGAAAGAAAATATTTTCTCTCGTTTTGGCATGCCCCGGGCTATGATTAGTGATGGGGGAAAACATTTTTGTAACAAGCCCGTTGGGATTTTGATGAGAAAATATGGTGTAATTCACAAGGTCAGTACCCCCTATCACCCACAGACTGGTGGCCAAGTTGAGTTGGCAAATAGGGAGATCAAGAACATTTTAGAGAAAACAGTCAATCCAAACCGTAAAGATTGGTCCCTACGACTAGTTGATGCTTTGTGGGCATATCGCACTGCTTATAAGACCTCTTTAGGAATGTCTCCTTATAGGCTAGTTTATGGAAAGCCTTGCCATCTTCCTATTGAGATTGACATCCGTGCATATTGGGCCATTCGGTAATTCAATGACAATGAAAATGAGGTTGGCAAAAATAGAAAGCTTCAATTGGATGAATTAGAGGAGCTAAGAAATGATGCATTTGAAAATGCAAAAATTTCAAAACATAAGATGAAAACTTTGCATGATAAACATATTCTTAGAAAATCCTTTCATGTTGGTCAAAAGGTTCTCTTGTATAATTCCCGATTACATCTCTTTCCTGGGAAGTTGAGGACAAAATGGATTGGTCCATTTGTGATTAAATCCATCTCTGAGCATGGTGCATTTGAGGTAGAAAATCCCAAGAATGGAAATATTTTCAAAGTAAATGGTCATCGATTGAAACCTTATCTTGAAAATGTTGTGGCTGAAGTTGAGACATTGGATCTTCAAGATCCAATACCATTGTAGTATTAGAAGTAATGAGTTTTTATTTTTATTTTATTTTTATTTTTATTTTTTATTTTTTTTATTTTTTCTTCTTTCTTCCATCTCTTATATTTTCGTGTTCATGTATTCGGGACAATGCATTATTTTAAGTTGGGGGTTGTGAGGTTCTTTATTTTCAAAAAAAAAAACATCAATGTTTTCTTTTATGTTTTCTTTTAGTTGTGATATGCAGGTTAAAAAAAAAAATCAAGCAAGAAGTCAGCTCATGCCCAATTCAATCAGACATTCATCCTTGAAAACAGAAGGGGAGTAACAATTTTCTAATCTTTATACTTTTCTTCTCTTTCTCTTTTACATTGAGGATAATGTAAAACTTAATTTTAGATATTTCATTATGTTGAATGCTTGAGATAACCATGCTTGTTAAAAAAAAAAAAAAACTTGCATTCGTATGTGAATACTTGCATTGGTATATGAATGAGACTTGTTGAGGATCATCATTACCTTTTTGGGTTCATTATTGTGTTAAACATTGCATGCTTTAATTTGGGATAGATAATATCTTATAAAGCAAGATATAGCATACTTTTTTTTAAGATTACTGAAGTACATCTTTCCTTGTAAAAGTTGTGTGAGTTGTGTGAATATGCATAAAAGATGAGTATCATGCTTTACTTGTGATTATCCCTTTTGATCTAATCCTAAACAAGGTTTAAGTAAATAGAGTAATAATCATTACATAAATAAATAAATAAATAAATGTGTACAAAGTTCTATCTACTCCAATGTTTTGAGTTGCTTAGTAACTAGGGGTATTCATCACAAATGTTTATCTTTACGTCAAGCGGCAACTTGAAATATGAGTATGCAAAGCACTTTAAGTTTGTGACTTTGTGAGTAACCGGGTGCATTCATCACAAATGTTTGTATTCGCGTCAAAAGGGAAGTGACAACTTAAAGACAAAGAATAAATCATATCTTCAAAAAAAAAAAAAAAAAAAAAAAAAGAAAATGAAAAAAATATATATATAGATATTTCTCTAGTTTGCTACCTTGTTTGTGTTGGTGAGAAGGGAAGATTACAAGTTGAGTTTTCATATGAATCAATTATGTTGGTTGCACGATAAATATGACTGAATTTGGAAATTTTGTATGGATGTTTGATTTAGAGAATGTGAGTATGCTTATTTTTCTTTATTTGCTATTGTGTACACTAAGTTAAAGATACCAATGTTTGCATGATAGGTCCTTCAAGTGTGATGAATCGAGCCTAATTATGGTTGTTATTATTATTATTTTTATTTTAAAGGTTTTATGTTTACATATGTATTTATTGTTTTTATAATAATTGATGTGTTTTTTAGTAATGAAGTTTGTTTTAATGTTTCGATAGGTTTTCGGAGCTTAAATGAATTAATTCAGAAAATTCAACGTCGGAATTCAGAACAAAGAATTGAAGAGACATTTAGTTGAAGATTGAAGCAAATCTTGGTTCAAATAAGTGCTCCAAATTTGTCCCAAAAATCAATTCTATTCCAATTCTAGAAAAGAATATCATATGATTTATTTCAAGCCCAAACTTGCCTTATGTTGTGTGCAAACTTCAACCATTAAACACTCAAGGTTTCAATGTCAATCTTAGCCCAAATAATAAGTACATTTGTATACTTATTTGATGCTCAAATTCAGCCCAAAATCAGCCCAAAATCAGCCCTAAATCAACCCCAAATCAACCTTCAAATCAACCCAAACACAATCCATGATCTTACATGTCCACACAACAAATAACAATTGATTTATTTTGGGCAATCCATTGATCCAAGAAGGAAAGCACATGGATGGAAAGCTGGAGGGGATATTTTAACATTATTTTGGGTCAAAAAGAAGAAGGAGACACCTCATAAATGAGGAAGAAAAACGTGCACCAAAGTAGT
The DNA here is from genome assembly GCF_000495115.2 of Populus euphratica. Taxonomy (NCBI): domain Eukaryota; kingdom Viridiplantae; phylum Streptophyta; class Magnoliopsida; order Malpighiales; family Salicaceae; genus Populus; species Populus euphratica. Next base: position 20,047 of record NW_011502186.1, read on the forward strand.
TGTAAAGCTGTCTTGATTTGATTTTTCAGAACACCTTTCGGTGTTTTGCCCATACCTTTTGACTCAGGTGTCCAAATGAGCTGTTCTTTAATGATCTGGAAAGGTGACAGAATTGCCTATAAATATGTCGCTAATAGACTTCTCGAAAAAAAGCTTCTAAGAGGGTCAAATTGCTGTCCAAAGTTAGAGTCAGATTTGTGTCCGAATTTTTTCTGAAATTGTATTGTGTTCTTCTTTATAGATTTCGGTTCTTTAGTTTGTAAAACTTATTTCTTCAATTGGATTCAAGTTCTTTCATGTTTATTGAAGTGTTCTTATATATAATCATGGTTGGCTAAACTCTTTCTTGGATCCAAATCAAGGATAATGGTGATTGAGGTGAGTTCTTTAGGATATGAATGAATCTTAATGTTTATCTTCTTATTTTCTTCATGAATGATTTATTATTGTAAAGAAATTTTAGAAATCATTTAGGTAATGTTATAATCTTGAATTTTTATGCACAAACTTTAGTTTTGGTATAGAGATTGTTTGATTTAATGTCTTACTTAATATGAAAGTACTTGTTCATTCTTAAGCAATAATCAATCTTCATCTTTCTAATCTTCATTGTAATATCTTCCGATATAATATCACCATCGTTGATATTAGGTTGAGTTATCTTATATATGTTGAAGAAATCACCAATACATCACCATTAAAATTGATTTGGACCAAGACTTACCTTTTCTTGTCATTTAAAATCTATTTACATTTTTTTTATCTTTAAAAACAAATCCATCAATTATTTTCAACCAAGTTATTGTTAATTTAATTTCTCTTGAGTTTTTTTTGGTACTTAGCTTAATTTCCAGATCTAGCTCTTTGTGGATATGACCTCGCTCTAACCGAGTTAATTGCTACATCGCACACTCGTGCACTTGCGAGTTAAAACAAGTCGATCATAAAAAGCGGTCAAGCAATACCATACAGTATGAACTATGAAAGTGCCAAGCATTTGTTGTACCAAGTGTTATACAACATAAATCAAGATTAGTCATTTAACAAGCAAAGTATTAAAGAGTGAACAAGATAACAAATACAAAACATGTTAGTATCAAACATTAAAGTCCATGTTAAATTTACACTATACTTATTCTTACACCATTAGTGTAGCTTTTTCACCTTGACATAATAAACTTAGCTACACATAATGAAAGAAAAAAATAAATAAACAAAATAAGAACATAAATAAGATAAGAGTTAACTAAGTGATGGAAAGGAAATGAAAGGTATAAACATGATATTAATGAAAGCAAAGCATAAACATTACAAAAAATACAAAGAGAGAAAGTATGAGCATGATCTTGATCTGGAAACCCAGATGCCTAAATGCATGGCAAATGCCTCATTTTATAGGCCAAAATTGAAAACTATTGATTTGATGACTAATTGATGAGTGGGGTGGCTAACTCTTGACTTGGTGACAATCCTTATCTTCTCTTGCCTGCCCAAAACGTCATTGATAACGTCAAAATTGGAACCACTTGAAAACATGAAAGTTGTAGGAAATTGTCTCAGCTCTTGTGTAAAAAATTCAGATCATTTTGACTTCCAGAACTCTAGATATGGGCCAAATGCTGAACAATGCTTGGGCTAGAGGACAGATTCAGACTTCTTTGTTGTTGCTCCAATTTGGACTTGAAAATGGCCTTTTTAGGTCTTGGGCTCCATATGAAAGTTGTAGGCCTATGTCTTACCTTTCCATCCATATAAAATAGACCTAAATACCTTTCCATCCATATAAAGTAGACCTAAATTTGAGATCTACAGCTTTAAATATGACCCAATTATTGTAGCTCCAGATATGACCCAATTAATGAACAGTGTTCCAGTTTGGATTGCACTGACATCTTTTTCCTAAGTTTGGCCATCTCTTTGTCGTTTCATTTTCAGTTCTTAAAGTCATCAATCAATCCTTTCATTTATGTGATAGGCCTGCATTTAAAATAAATATTAACCACAAATTAAAGGTATCTTATATTATTAGATATATTATTATAAAACATGCTTTAGTTAAGGAGTTATTGATACTTTAAGTACACAAATGATGATATAAATGCTTAATAAAAATGTACTTTTAAGTACTAATCACACCCCCTAAGCAGCTTATTACTGGTCCCTAGTAATCAAAGCATTAAAATAGAAAAAAATTGTAAATTCTACGAAGCAAGGTATTCATCATTCAACTTCCATTAATCTATCCAAATAAACAAACTCTCATTAAATTTATATATATGCTCAATAACTCTTAATAAGATATTAATAAACCTTTCTTTTGTGTTCAATAAATCAACACATAATTATGAAGCTTTTCTTGGAAGAAAACAAAATTTTTGTTCTAATGTTTAAGGTTAACTTCCTTAGGTTAGGATTGTTATTTTTTTTCTTATTTATTTTTTTAATATATATACATATAACTTAAAACACCATGCATCTTTAACCCATGTAATGAGCTTTCGCTAATGACTCTCAAACCAGTTGGTTTTAGGGCATTAGGTGTTGAGACACCCCTACGAGCTTAGTAACTCGGGTCACAGATACTGATACATAGATAGTGTAATGTTTGATTCCCTTAAGCTTTTCTGCTCAACCCATGTAACAAGCGTTGGGCCAATAACTCCCAAGTGAGTTGACTTTAGGGTATTAGGTGTTAAAACACCCCTTCGGGCTTAATTGCTTAGGTTAGGGAGGCTACGAAACCAAACTTATCTATATTTTTATTATCATCATTCATTTTTTTTTTGCTTTTTTTTGTTGTTTTTTTGTTGTTTTTTTATTTCAAATTATATACTATCCCTTTTCCTTAGTTGTTACCTTTAACAAAAGAACATAAATAATGTAATAATCCAATGTGCAACCCATAATAATATGTTAAAGTGTGTGTGTGTAAATTAAGGTTTAAGAATACATGTTAAATGAGTATATGAGCAGAATTAAGTGATAGTAATGTGAGAGTGTGTAAACCTGAATATTTCAAGAAGTATTATGATAGACCTTATTAAGAATGATTACTAAAATGCATCTCAAGAGTCATAAAAAGATCTCATTTACTCTGCCATCATAGTAACAACAATTTTACACATGTTTTATGAAATAGAAAACACAGTTAGTTAATGTTTTTTATTTTAGCTACCACCCTCTCCCCCTAACCAAAATGAGACATTATCCTCAATGTTCTAAGGTAGAAAGATAGAGTATAGAAGATATCACCTGAAATAACGAATATTGACAAATCTGAAACACACTGAAACAAAAATAAGAAATAACAAAAGACAATAATAAAACAAAAAGATAAAAAATTACAAATGAAAACTCAAATCTTATCTAAGATTTTTACGGCTTTCCTTAGATGACCAATTTGTGCGACTCATGGAAGAATCAATCACAGGAATGAAAAATTATAGTTGGTCAATCAATTGTTCAGCAGTAGCAGCAGAGATTATGATTTCTCATGCAGAAGATGTTAGAAATTCCTATTCCACAGCATGATCAAGAAAAGACAACAATTTATCATAATAACCATTAACATTTAACAGACCTATGGGTTTATGGTGAATGTGTAGTTGGGTCCAAGAGGAAATATGAAAGATCTCTTCCAATGTGCTTAGACCACCTAGTAAAGCAATGAAGGCATCAACATCGTTAAACATTGCATTCATTCGAGCAGACATTGTGGAGACCTGAAGTTCCTCTCCAATTGTTTTTTTAATGATGTCCCTTGTGCTAAAACTTCGGGGACGACCCCCAAAACTTGACTAAAAATACAACCATTGACACACCTCCTAAAAATACAGTTATTGACACACCTCCCATTAACCCCAGACTGCCTTCCCTATACACTAAATGAATCTTTCTCTCAGCTAGCACCTGACCAAGATGATTTGCTGATTCTAAAAAATTCTTTTCTTTCCCAAGACTAGATCCACCGAAATCATAAATATTTCTTATGTGATGAACTGAGGAACTTGCCATTTCTACACACTTCTATATTTGTTAAATGTATGGGTTGAGTAGAAATGAAATGAAGGAAGAGAGGATTATATAGATAAGAAATTAAAAGGAAATCATACCACCTATATATACGCCAGCTAAAGTTTCACTCACTCTCTCTCTCTCTCTCTCCTTATTTATTTATTTTTTGAAAAAGCATGTGTATGTACAGGTAGTTATGATTGTGGCTCATATCGTCCATTGGTTTTACATCCAAGAACGGCTTAAACGCCTTCTATGGGTTAGGGATAGACTTATCATCCAGTTTTCTTAAAAACTAGCAAACATGGTTTTTTTTAGTCAGATTCTCAAGACTAAGTCGAGCATGTTTTTTATGAAATAGTGGCCATAAATCATGAATTGCACGATGAACATCTCCACTAGGATGCGTCTCAAGAGTTAATAGAAGATTATCTAAAGACTCCTTACTCAGGCCATCCTTAATGAACTGTATTTTATCTTCACGGTTTATAGATACCATTCCTAAAGAACGACATTGTGCATTACAAGTCCATATGGCACATCGATGACAGACTTTGAGTTGTTTTGCATGATGTTTCTTTGCAA
>NW_011502172.1:0-15132 GCF_000495115.2 Populus euphratica
TTGAATTGAATCGGTATCTCCTTTCTAAGCTTCGCCTTTTCTTTGTCCTTTCACTTCCAATAGTTAATCACAACAATCAATCCTTTGAATTCTGAGAATACATGCATTTAAAATGAGCATTTACCATAAATTAAAGTCATCTTACATTATCAGACTTGTTATTAGAAAACATGCTCTAGTTATGGAGTTATTGATAGTTCAAATGCAAAATAATAATATATAACCTTGATAAAAATGCACTTCTAAGTACTAATCAATGGGCTGTCAAGAACAAAATCATGAGGTGTGGAAGCCGGGTTGGGTTGAGTCATAGCTGACAATATTCTGCAAAAGGGAGTAGGTTGGGCCTTACATTCACCCATTCTTTCTATGAGTTATGTTATTGTGGGGGTCTAAACAAAAGTGACGGGTTAGTTGGAAAGACCTTCACTTTATAAGTGCTTGCTCGAGTAAGTGATTAGTACTTAAAAGTGCATTTTTATTAAGGTTTTATATCATCATTTTGCACTTGAAGTATCAATAACTACTTCATTAAAGCATGCTTTATAATAACATATCTAATAATATAAGATACCTTTAATTTATGGTAAATATTCATTTTAAATGCTAGCCTATCACATAAATGAAAGGATTGATTAATGAATTTAAGAACTAAAATTGAAAGGACAAAGAGATGGCCACACTTAGAAAAGAGATGCTGGTGTAGTCCAAATTAAAACATTGTTTGGTAATTTGGTCATATTTGGAGCTTGAATTTAGGTCTACTTTATATGGATGGAAAGGTAAGACATAGGCCTACAACTTTCATATAGATCTCAAGATTTAATAAGGCCATTTTCAAGTCCAAATTATAGCAACAATGAAGAAGTTCGAATCTGTCTTGCAGCCCGAATAGTGTTTAGTTTTTAGCCCATATCTGGAGTTCTATAAGCCCTAATGACCTCCATTTTTTTTCATGAAAAGCTAAGACAATTTCCTACAACTTTCATGTTTCAAGTGGTTCCAATTTTGACGTTATCAATAATGTTTTGGGCAGACAAGAGAAGATAAAGATTGTCACCAAGTCAAGAGTTGGCTACTCACTCATCAATTAGTCATCATATCAATAGTTTTCAATTTTGGCCTATAAAAGGAGGCATTTGCCATGCATTTAAGCATCTTGGTCTCCATATTAAGATTATGCTTTCGATTTCTCTCTTTGTATTTTTGTAATGCTTAAGTTTTATTTTCATTAATATCTTGTTTATGCCTTTCATTTCCTTTCCTTTACTTAGTTAACTTGTTTCTTATTTATGTTCTTATTTTATTTATTTATTTTTCTTTCTTTCATTATTTTAGTTAAGTTTATTATATCAAGGTGAAAAGGTTAGACTAATGGTGTAAGAATAAGTATAGTGTAAACTTAACATGGACTTTAATGTTTGATACTAAGATGTTTTATATTTTTTATCTTGTTTACTCTTTAATACTTTGCTTGTTAAATAACTAATTTACATTTATGTTATATAACACTTGGTACAAAAAATACTTGGCACTTTCATAGCCTATACTATATGGTATAACTGATACCTAAGCTATGAAAGGAACTTGATTTGTTGTGAACATAAGTTATAATCATGAATGCCTGATGAGATTTATAAGTATTAGCATTAATTGAATAAGATGACTAATGTAATCATGCTAACAATTTATAATCTGATTAGAACGTCCTTTATGTGTGGCTTCCAATTTAGTAATAAGAGTTTATACTATACTTATTTGACATACCATTAGTGGATCCTCTAACCTTGACATTTATTATTATCATTGTTTAATTGTTATGTTAATATTTCATCTCGAAGTTCTCATCAATTTTTTGTTCTTTTTCTTCTTCTTCTTCTTCTTCTTTTTCTATATTATTATTATTACTACTACTACTACTACTATTATTATTATTTTTATCATTATTGTTATTATTGTTACTATTATTGTTGTTATTATTGTTATTGTTATATATAATTTATACAATTAACCTCCCTAGGGTTCGAGCCTGGTCTTGCCAGGTTATTTATTACTTCGACACTCCTGCACTTGGGAGAAGACATTAATCTTTTGGTCATGTCAGTAAGCTAGTAAGGCAAGCCATGTTAAGTTGTAAAGACTCTTAACTCTTCTTGGAAATAAGCATCACATTGAGCATGCTCCTCATTTTCCATATTTCTTAGTTGAATTTGGGTGTTGTAGACTCTTTAGGGACCTATATTTTAAGCTGGTGTATGTATGTATATTATTTATAATGAATGGATGTATGTGTGTGGATGCAAATGCACAACAGTTATGGATGGAGAAAACCTACAATCTGATCATCTCATACTCTTTTTAGAAATGTCTTGATTTTAGGTTAGAAAATCCTACAGAGTTTAGGATTATTAATAAGGTTCATCTTTATACAAAATGAGTTTTTAAGGAGTCCATACCCTAGAGGCAAGTTTTAGGCCATTACATGATGGGTAGGCTTTTTACCAAGTTTTGAAAGATTCTATGAACTAAGCAATACAAAGAGAGAAAGCAAGAGTATTAAAGCAAACATTAAAGTCCATGTTAACTAAGTAAAGGAACGTAAATGAAATGCATAAACTTGATATTAATAAAAGCAAAACATAAGCAATACAAAGAGAGAAAGCAAGAGCATGATCTTGATCTGGAAACCAAGATGCCTAAATACATGGTAAATGCTTCCTTTTATAGGCCAAAATTTAGAACTATTGATTTGATAAATAATTGATGAATGGGTGGCCACATCTTGACTTAGTGATAATCCTTATCTTCTTATTTTTTCATCCATATGACCCAATTACCAATTACCAAACAGTGTTCTAGTTTGGACAACACCAACATCTCTTTTCTAAGTTTGGTCATTTCTTTGTCCTTTCAATTTTAGTACTTAAACTCATCAATCAATCCTTTCATTTATATGATAGGCCTACATTTAAGATGAATATTTACTACAAATTAAAGGTATCTTATATTATTATGTTATTATAAAAAATGTTTTAGTTAAGGAGTTATTGATACTTCAAGTGCAAAATGCTGATATAAAACCTTGATAAAAATTACTTTTAAGTACTAATCACACATCGCACAACCAGCTTATTACTAGTCCCTAGTAATCAAAGGGTTAAAATAGAGAATAAATTTACAAATTCCACAAAGCAAGGCATTTATCATTCAACTTCTATTAATCTATCAAAATAAACAAACTCTTATTAAATTTATATATCTGTTCAATATCTCCTAAACAAGATATTAACAAACCTTTCTTTTGTGCTCAACATATCAACACATAGCTATGGGGATTTACGTAGAAGAAAACAAAATGTTTGTTCTAATGTTTAAGGTTAACTTCCTTAGGTTAGGATTATTATCTTTTTCTTCTTAGTTGTTACTAAGATTTTTACTTCTAAACTGTAGAATAAAGTCTTGCATTTTTAATGAATGTTTTAGGCATATGTATTAACTTTCTAGCCATATAAACCAAATTAAAATCTAAGATCTACAGCTCTAGATATAACCCAATAACTAAACAGTGTTCCAGTTTGTATTAAACCAACATCTTTTTTCTAAACTTCACCCTCTCTTTGTCTTCTTAATTTTAGTAGTTGAACTCATCAATCAATCCTTTGATTTATGTGATAAGCTGGCATTTAAGATGAACATTTACCATAAATTAAGGAATCTTATAGTATCAGACTTATTATTATAAAATATGCTTTGGTTAAGGAGTTATTGATATTTCAAGTGTAAAATGCTGATATAAACCTTAATAAAAATGCATTTTTAAGTACTAATCATAACTAATAATTTTGTTACGTGAGGTGTGGTGATTATATGTTTAAATATAAATGGGTAATATAAAATTATTAAATTGAGATGAATTGATATGAATATATGCTATTGAATGTGTCAAATGGTAATTTGAGATTGTAAAAAAATGTATGTTCAAAAGTAAAGAAATATCGTGAAATATAAATTGTAAGTATATAAATTTGGTGAAAATGTGTGAAATTTATGTTTTAAACAATGTTAAAAATGTTTGGAGATGGTGTTGAAAGGTTGTAAGTTAGATTGTTTTTGAATTTTTGTTACATATGGTTGAAAAAAAAAATCAATTTTGAAGATACATGAATTGGAAATATTAGTTTGATGATTAAAGTTTGTGCTAATTGATGAGATGTGAGATAAAGTTATTGAAATTTAGGATTATTGTATAATTGGATAATTATGGCCATGTTTTGAAAAAATTTAGGAATTTGAAATCCTAAGTTTGATGTGTTTAAGAAGTATATTCCTAAAGATTTGGATAATTTATGTTCTTGCGATGTTTTGCATGTTTGAATTTAAGCGTAAAAGGAAAATGGCTGATTATTTATGTGTGATTATGATAAATGGAAAATTTAATTATATAAGTGTGGGAAATTGTATTATTGAATATAATTGGGATGTATGAAGATTTTTATGATTAAATTTTAAATTAAAGGTATCTTATAGTATCAGATTTGTTATTATAAAACATGCTTTAATTAAGAAGTTTTTGATACTTCAAGTGCAAAATGCTGATATAAAACCTTGATTAAAATATACTTTTAAGTACTAATCAGTGGTGTTTGTGTTAAAGCATCGACTTGGAGTGAGTTAGAAGGTGACTACTATGGTAGTTAGAAAAGGTCATTGAACTGCACTATCATAGTGAATAGAATAAAGTGTTTTTATTCAAATGCTATTGGTATACACTACTAATAGAGAAATTAAAGTTGATCCTTACTATGGTCGGGTCGAAATCAACTCAAAAACTAGACTTCGCAACATAAATGATGTCTTTGTTTTCGCAAAGTAATGTCAATAAATTTATTACATATACACTCATTCCTTTAGAAAATATTGATCAAGAGTTTATTGGTTATTCATTTTAAAAACAAAATTCAAAGGTCATGTCGAGATTGTTTAGGATGAGAATGAAAACACAAGTATGCGAGATGAAGTCTTTCAAGTTAGTGAGTTTGTTGAACTATATCAAGTTGCTCGTTCAATTGACTTGAAAGAAAATTCAAATTTTCATATTTTCGATGATAGTTTTATTGATGTCGACGCAAAGAAGTTGAATATTGTTTTGAGCTCTAGTAGACAAGTAAATGTTGATGAAGATGATGATGATATCCATATTGAAGATTGCGATGAAACTGATGACTTTTCAATTGATGATGAAGAAAAAGAAAATTATGACTAACTATCAGAATAAAACAATCTATAAAGTTTTTTTTTCATGTAATATATATTATGGATGATATTTTGTAACACAAAATATTTATTTTATAAGTGTTAATTGTTGTTATTGTTTTGTGTGATGGGCAATTTGTAATTTAAGTATTTGCATCAAGAAAAATAGATAATACTAGCATAATCTTTCATGCACAGTGCACGATCACTGATGTCTATACCAATGGAATACATGTCTGTTAGCATTTCATCAAGAGTTGACAAATATTTACTGAAAATGCCACAATCACCGACGACTCTGCAGACGGATATAGTCCGTTGGCATTTCACAAAGAGTTATAAAATATTTACTGAAAATGCCACAATCATTGACGACTCTATAGATAGATAGAACCCGTTAGTATTTCATAGAGAGTTGAAAAATATTTACTGGAAATGCATCACTGACATTGATATTGACGGATAGAATCTGTTGACATTTGTCGATGGTCCAAAATTACTGATAGAATCACCTACGGATGATGCGAATTTCAAAGGGTGGACATTAATGCATCTCTGTCCTCATGCACTTGCCGACAGAATTACCGATGAATTGAAAAAAATATAGAGGTAATTAAAAAATTATAGGGTGAAATTCCAAATTTACCGATGGAATTTCAAAACATCTTTGTCCTCATGTTTATCGGTGAATCCGTTGGGAAAACTGCACTACAAATTCCTGCGACTGCCCTTTCAGTTCATTTTTCTTCTGCTTCGTTTCATAGATCTCTTTTTTCCCCACTCCATTTGCTTCAAATCTCTTGTTTTTTGCTTTAATATCTAGTTATATTTTCAACAAATTAAAAGGTATGTATTTCCATTTAATATGCTTAATGATTTTTTTTTTTATGTTTTCTTTGTTTTAGTTAATGTTATTTTTGTTGTGTTTTTTGTTTTGGTATATTTTTATAATATAGATAAAGTCTTGAATAAACACATTATTAAGGTAAGCATTTTTCATTCCTAAAGTTTATAGTTTTTTTTTGTTGAATATATTTTATTGTTTGTATTGCCATAATAATTGAATACTTTGTTGAAATTACCTTTTAATTAGTAATTAAATAAAGTTTAATTATTTTCATTAATTGTAATTGTTATTTGTAAATATGTTATGTTATATATAATATTTTTGAATGGGTTCAATTGGTTGTGGCTATTGTCAATATTTGCAGGTTTGAAAACTTTAGGTAGTTTCCAGTATAAGAAAGGTGCTACCAAATTACTTTTAACAATTGAATTTAATTATTTATATAAAATTATGTAGATGCGTGGAATGAAATCAACAACTTGTCATTCACATATGATCATAGCTAATTTTAGTAGTGAGTGTCGCACATGTGCGGCGTTGCGACCATCGTCCACCATCCAGGAAAAAGATGGAAATGTGGATGTGGTGTATTTCCAGCAAAATATGAAGAGACAATGCATATGTCTCTTATTAGTGAAAAATTAAATGGGAGTCACCCCCTAGTATTCTGGTTACTAGGAACCCTAACTAGTCTCAAAGATCATGCACGAAGATTGGTTGCGTAAAGAGAAGGTATTAGCACTCCAAATACGCTCTACCTACGGTAAACTGTATTATTTTGTCTGATCAAATCTAATGTCTTGTTTTATGGTTTTTAATTGTTGACCTGTTTAAGGTTCAAGACAAGCCCTCCTCAATAAGGAGATTTTTATATGAAAATACGGTTAAATATTGGTCCTTGGTTTCGAATTTCTTTAATTAAGTCTTTAATTGGCCATCAAACTTTAATATTTATGCAAGTAAGTCGATGATTTGACCAAATTAACTTTTAAAAATTATAATTTGATCCCATAACTTTAATTTCTTCCAATTAAAGTCTAAATTGACTCCAAAATCAATTTTTCTTGCAATCAAACTCTCCATAAATTCAATTAAACCTTTAATAAAATTTAATTGAGTCCATAAATATCTGACTTTGAACTTTTCATACTCAAAGAATTTTCTTTGTTAACAGGGCTATCATCAGTCAATAAAATATTGTCAAATTTTAATCTTTGTATTTTTTAACCCCCTCAATCAAGTTTTACCCATTTTTTGGGCATGCTGACATCCTTTATTCACGGTTATATATTTTTTGATAATATTTCTTTGATTTTTTTGTTATTTTATTATTATTATTATTTATAGGGGGGCCCAAAAATGAGATATGATAGTGAGGATGATATATCTTTAGGTGCCAATGAAGAAGAGGCACCCGTGTCGATTCACGATGTTGTCTTTTTTAGTACGGTTTCACATTGTAGAGGCGGTGTGCCTTCACAGTGGAATCAATTCACTCGTAAGTACAAAGTACATTGGAAGGACAACCTTTCAATGTAAGTGTGTTTTAGTTTTAGTTTTTTTTTTAATTATAAGATAATTTATGATCAAGTAATCAATATTTCATTAATTTAATTTAATTTATTTTGTGATTCACAAATATTGAGGTCGCCCAAGTAATATCATCGGCGTTTAAATCATCGATGAAGATTCCATTATTTAAATGGAGTTAGGTTTCTAGACATCTTGAATAAAGGCCTTATATCAATGCATAGTTTGATAAATTTGAGGTTGGAGTTAATTTCTAATTTTCAGCTTATTTTTAATAAATCATTATTATAATTGTAAATAAATTATTATTTTTATTTTAAATAAATTGTTTATACACAAGACAATTCGACTGGGACAGAGCATTGACAATGTTGTGAGGTGTGGGAAAATCACTCGGTAACTAGATATGACACTGAAAAAAATATGATATTTTTTTTAAAAATTATATTTTAAAATCTAATTTGTCACTATGGAAGAAGGTGGCATGATTTTTTGGTATGAAGCACAAAAAAGTAAAAAACAAAAAGAAGCAAGAGATAACGATCTCTAAAACTGGAACGACATTGGAGTTTAAAGGGATTTCAAACTGCTATACATCCTTGGAAATATATGACTGCAATATATTGAGTACATAACATTTAGGAGGTTCACATGACGCTCACAGTTTGGTACTGGTAACCGGAATCGACAAATTCATGGTTCGGTGACAATGCTCACTAGCGACTTTGTTCCGTTTGTTGCACATGCGAAATAGATGGTAAGATTAATTTAAATAAAATATATTGTTATTTTAATTTTTTGTTACTTAATAATTTTTTTATTACTTTTTTTTTTATTACAGGCTACGTCTTTTGGACATGAGCCAAGCCCAATGGAGCTGTTTATAGAGACATAGATGCGGAGTGAAGACTGCCAAAAAGGAGTGCAGTAGTTCGTTAGCAACCACACTCAGCACTTTATGGTTTGTTTGTTCAATTATTTTATTTCATAAGTTATTATTTTTCTTAAATTGAATATGATGATTTATTTTATTTTATTTTAAGAAGACCTATAATAGCCGGTTAAGGGAGAGATATGAGAATGATTCTTCAACTTTTCTAGATTTCGATTTGGATTCTTGGATGAAGGTAGGATCATTTGGTGGACTCGATAAAAATCCAGTGTATGGGCTCTCTAACATTACGATCGAGAACTCATGGTTACCTCATAGTTTCTCAACCATTAGGAGCTCTTAATCAGTATCAAGCACCTAATCCAAGGAGTTTGTGGCCTTGTAACAACGCACGATTTATCTCACTGAAAAATACGAGCAACTATCGGCAAATTATGAACAACATATGGCTCATCTCACCAAAAAATATGAGCAACTCTCGGTGAATTATGAACAACTTTTCCAAATGGTCATGAACATGACATCATAGAGTTGTGATACTTGTGCAACCCTTTTTTGGCTAAATGGTCCCGGGAACAACCAACCTCCTTCTCTTCCTCTAGCTTTGTCTTTGTTCTAATTTAATATTTTTTTTGAAACACATTCAATTTATAATGAATATTATTTAACTTTATTTTTTATTTTTAATGTTTAATAAAATCTTAATTCCATAATTCATTTTTCTTACTATTAATTTATCTAATTCTATATTATTTATTTTAAATATTAAAAAAATTTAAAAAAACCCCACTGATGGATTTACAAATGGAATGTATCCGTCAACATTTTGTAGAGAGTTGAAAAATATTTACTGGAAACGCCACAATCACCGACGGAATAAATCCGTTGGTATATTTCTAATGAGATTTTTTTTACGTGCATTTTTCGTCTGTAAAACCATCGGTAATATTTTTTTCTTGACAGACTTAGAGACAAACTGTGGTATTACTAACAAAAGACATGTCGATGAATGATTTTCATCGGGGATTCAGTCGGTAAAAAAGTTACCGATGAAGTCTGAATCTCATATGAATGGATTGTGTCAGTTGGTTAAACTATAAAATCTTGCAGTGTAAGGTCACAATTATATATAGTAAATATAAAAGGGTAAAAATGGTATAAAAGATCCAAAATTAATTGCTAAATATTTTTTAAAATAAAAAATAATTAAAATTAAACTAAGATTGTATTTAAAAAACACAAAAAATAAGACTGTGAAAAACATGTTAGAGTGTGTTTGTCAAACATATATGTAGTTGAAAAACATAGATTTAAATCTTTTTTAAGGACTTGTTTGCCAAACTTAAGATAAGATTCATTATTAATTATTTTTTTTATTTCTAATGTTATCTTGTGATTATTTTACCATTGATCAATCTAAATGAGTCTACTGTGATGAGTTAACTAGGGATAATTTTATGCTTATTTGTTCTAAAGTCATAATTATTTTTGCCGCTTCTATTCTTTTTTCTTTTTGATGAATTGGTATTTTTATGTCTATTTACTCCATATCATGACATGTGACTGTCAATTGTTTACCAAGTAATATCAAAGAATAATTGCGTGAGTTTTTATTGAGTTCATTGATCCAAACTCAAATCTTAAAAGGAGATGTTGGTGAATATTTTTTATACAATAATAATAATAATAATGATCTATGGACAATGACATGTTAAAGCATATTTATTATATATTATCAAGGTTCAGTTATAAGTTTTGCTGAATTAGAATTTTCTACCCATTAATATTATGAATTGATATACACTAACATTCGAAACTTTCTTAGAAACTAATACTCTCGATAGTGACCCTTAGCTAATATTGGAATGCAAATTTTAAAAGGAAGACATATTTCAAAAACCAAGAAAGTATATGTGCTGCTCCCCATTAATATTGAAAAAAAATAGCTAGCTATGAGTTTATTTACCTCAAATACTATGACTAAGGGTGAAAAAAAAAATTCTCTATGATTTTGAAAAAGGAGATTCTTGTAATAATGGCTTTTCAAATCTTTTTATTTTGGGATAATTTTAAGAGGTTTTACAAATAAATTATAAAACCATAGTCATATTCGAAAGCAATGTAAAAATACTAGAACAACATTGAAAAATAACAAGGCATGTAAAAACTTTGAAATAAATAAAAGAAGTATATTTTTTGTAGTGCAAGTGGCTTGAGACACAAAAAGAAGTTATAATAAAATAATTTTATTTTTTTGATGTTACGAAGTGATATTAAGACTACGTTAAAGAAAGTAAAAACCTTAGATCACCTTGATAGTGCCGTGAGCCAAGAAAAAAACCTAAATTTCCATGCACAAAATATCGATACACGCTGTTTCTCATAGAAATTGTAAAACTCAAATTGTAAAACTCAAATTGTAAGCAACATAGCAAGATAAACAACATGCTTGAATTGTCGTTTTGGGCACACAACAATCAGAGGAGGCAGGTTACATGTCTAACACGGAGACAGCCTGTGTGTTTTTGTTATGTAACAGAGGCTTTCCCAAACAGGAAAAAAAAAAAATTTCACAGTAAAGAGCCAGCATATGAGAACTTCAAAAGGAGTGCACGCATATGGTGCAGGTTATGACCTTAAACCGACCGAAGGACACCAGCTCGCTATTTGAAAAGCGCATCTCATCTCTATAAGTTTTGTAAGTATTTCCCTTCATAGAAACAAAAGTCACAGGTACATGCCCTACTCTAACTAGGCCCATGCCCATCCTTATGAACTGAAAGCAACGTGACCTTCTTTTTAGCTTGAAGATTATTCTAATAGGAACTTCACGCTGCAGCCAGTGTGGTTCTCCATCTTACAAGATAACATTTCTAAAGGCACGTCTTTTTTGAAGCTGCCAATACCTTAGTAGAAGTACAAAAAGAGTGGTCGAAATCTTCAACATAGATGAATCATTCAAACCCACAAACAATAAACTCAGTAATGATGCTAGAGATTACCAAACTTCTATGCTAGATATATATGAGGGTAGTACTTGGTTTCATAGAAGAGAAATGTCTGCCAAAAACTTGGCGATCTCATGGCAAAAGAAAACTGTTAACATGATATCCTACACCATAAACACACCATGTAGTAATCTCTCCATAAAGATTGTTGTTTTTATTCAGGAATCATAACTTGACCCGAAAGATAAGAAGATGACGAATGAAACAAACCAGAGGAAGATCTTACGCCAAACACGAACCTGCTAAGGGATTATAATCTTTAGACACTGATAAGCCACGTAGATCAGAATCAAGATTAGTCATTTAACAAGCAAAGTATTAAAGAGTGAACAAGATAACAAATATAAAACATGTTAGTATCAAACATTAAAGTCCATATTAAGTTTACATTATACTTATTCTTACACCATTAGTGTAACCTTTTCACCTTGACATAACTAACTTAGCTAGACATAATGAAAGAAAGCTAAATAGATAAACAAAATAAGAACATAAAAGTTAAATAAGTAAAGGAAAGGAAATGAAAGGCATAAACTTAATATTAATGAAAGCAAAGCATAAACATTACAAAAAATACAAAGAGAGAAAGGAAGAGCATGATCTTGATCTGGAAACCAAGATGCCTAAATGCATGGCAAATGCCTCCTTTTATAGGCCAAAATTGGGAACTATTGATTTGATGACTAATTGATAAGTGGATGGCCAACTTTTGACTTGGTGACAATCCTTATCTTCTCTTGTCTGCCCAAAACGTCATTGATAACGTCAAAATTAGAGCCAGTTGTAAACATGAAAGTTGTAGGCAATTGTCTCAGCTTTCTTGTGTAAACAATTTAGCTCATTTGGACTTCTAGAACTTCAGATATGGCCAAAATACCGAACAGTGCTCGGGCTGGAAGACAGATTCGGGCTTCTTTGTTGTTGCTATAATTTGGACTTGCTAATGGCCTTTTTAGATCTTGGGCTCCATATGAAAGTTGTAGGCCTATGTCTTACCTTTCCATCCATATAAATTGGACCTAAATCTGAGATATATAGCTCTAGATATGACCCAATTACCGAACAGTGTTCCGGTTTGGATTGCACCGACATCTCTTTTCTAAATTTGGCCATCTCTTTATCCTTGCAATTTAAGTTCTTAAAGTCATCAATCAATCCTTTCATTTATGTGATAGGCCTGCATTTAAAATGAACATTTACCACAAATTAAAGGTATCTTATATTATTAGATAAGATATTATAAAACATGCTTTGGTTAAGGAGTTATTGATACTTTAAGTGCAAAATGATGATATAAAACCTTGATAAAAATAAACTTTTAAGTATCAATCATTATTGTTATTGTTATTGTTGTATTGCTGTTATTTATAATTTATACAATTAACCTCCTTATAGTTCGACTCCGGTCTTGCCAAGTTATTTATTACTTCAACACTTCTGCACTTTGATCGTGTCATTTGGTTTCGTAGCCTCTTTAACCTAAGCAATTAAGTTCGAATAGGTGTTTTAACACCTAATACCCTAAAGTCAACTGACTTGGGAGCTATTTACTTCAAGTGCAAAATGATGATATAAAACCATGATAAAAATGCACTTTTAAGTACTAATCACAGATATTAATACATAGATAGTACAATGTTTGATTGATACGATTTAGGCAAGGTCAAATTCGGATTTTGATGTAAAATGTACAATTATTCAGTTTTACGACAATAATCATAATCCTTAATCCGACTGTTGGATTGAGCTGAAATTTTACATGAAATCTCCTGACATAGTTTTCTACCCTAGGTTAAAATTTTAGGTCAATAGGAGTCTAGAAAGATATCTCAATACTGGTCAACAAAGGATGTATGGTAAAATATGCAACTATCGAGTTTTACGGCAATAGTCATAATTCTCAATTTGACAGTTGGATCGAGCTGAAATTTTACATGGAGTCTCCTTACATATTTTCCTACCTTGGGTTAAAATTTTAGGTCAATCAGAGTTCGGAAAGATATCTCAATACGGGTCAACAGAGGCTATATGAATTTTGTTATTTACTTCCTTTTGACTTGTGAACTTCCTATTTAGCTAGGATTCTTTTCCTAAAAGGATATGGCAGCTTATTTTGAAAATATACTAATTCTACAAAGATCTTTAATGGGCTACAACATAGTTTCCAAGTGTGGCGAGGATTCATAATTATTTCAGAATCCTTTTTTTACAAGGATTCCTTATTCATCCTAACTACAAAAGGAAAGAAGACTTCAGAATAAATTCTACCTTCAAATCAGATTTCCTAGTCTATTTGGGACTTCTTAATGGTGACAAATCTGATTCTAGCATATTTAGGATGGTAATTTTTGGATTTTTATTATTTTTATTATTTTCTTCTTAGTCTTTAGGTTATTATTACTTATTTGGGTCACTTGTAAGTGGGCTTCATATAAGTCCACCTAAGAGGGGTCTATTAGGGTTTTTTTTAAAGTCTAGAGTTAGTATAAATAGAGACATAACCAAACATGTAAGGTTAGACAATTCAAATTAATAAAACTTCTTGTTTGCCATACTGTGTGTGTGTGTTGGTGAGATAATCTCCCTTCTATGGTTCCCTAAAGAACTAAAAAATGACTTATCGAAGAATAACTGTCTTTGTGACATCATCCTTATACTTCTCATTCGCAAATCAATATTCGTTGGGTAGGGGTTTTTCATTTTCAATAGTGTTGGTGCCTAGGTACAAGTCATCTTTGTGTCACACTCCTATCAAACCTGATTTACTTGGCTTTCCAGGAATTGGTGTCTTTGCGTATGGGTTGCATGACCATGTGATCATGAGGCTCGCATCATTGATTCCCTTAAGCTTTTCTCCTTAACTCATTTAACAAGTTTTGGGCCAATAGCTTCCAAGTCACTTGACCTTAGGGTATTAGGTGTTAAAACACCACTTCGGGCTTAATTGCTTAAGTCAGGGAGGCTATGAAACCAAACTTATCTATGTTTTTATTATCATAATTTTGTTTTTTTTTTTTTCAATTTGTATACTATCCATTTCTCTTAGTTGTTACCTTTAACAAAAAAAAACATAAATAATGTAATAATCACTCTGCAACCCACAATCATATGTTAAAGTATTTGTGTAAAAATAAAGGTTTAAGAATACTTGTTAAATGAGTATATGAGTAGAATTATGTAATAACAATGCGAGAGTTTGTAAACATGAATATTTCAAAAAGCATTCTAATAGACCTTATTAAGAATGTTTACTAAGATGCGTCTCAAGAGTCACTTTAACAAAAGAACTTTTTTGCTCTACCATCTTAGTAAAAACAATTTTCCAAATGGTTTATGAAATAGAAAACACGATTAGTTAATTTTTTTTGGTAATATCAACTACTACCCATTCCCCCTAACCAAAACAAAACATTATCCTCAATGTCCTTCATTAGAAAGATAGAGTATAGAAGATGACATGACCAAAAGATTAATGTTTTCTCCCAAGTATAGGAGTGTCGAAGTAATTAATAAACAATAATTATAAACTACAACAACAACAACAACAACAACAACAACAACAACAACAATAATAATAATAATAATAATAATAATAATAATAA
>NW_011502172.1:15178-20105 GCF_000495115.2 Populus euphratica
TAGTAGTAGTAGTAGTAGTAGTAGTAGTAGTAGTAGTAGTAGTAGTAGTAGTAGTAATAATACTAGTAGTAATATTAGTAGTAGTAGTAGTAGTAGTAGTACTAGTACTAGTACTAATAATAATAATAGTACTAGTGGTAGTAATAGTAGTAGTAGTACTAATAATAATAATAGTACTAGTGGTAGTAGTAGTACCAATAATAAAGAGGAAGAAGAAGAAGTTGATGAGAACTTTGAGATGAAAGATGAACATAAGAATTAAACAATGATAATAATGAATGCCAAGGTTAGAGGATCCACTAATGGTATGTTAAACAAGTATAGTATAAACTCTTATTACTCAATTGAAAACCACACATAAAGGAGGTTCCAATTAGATTATAAATTATTAACATGACTACATTAGTCATCTTATTCGATTAATGCTAATACTTGTAAATCTCATCAGGCATTCATGATTATAACTTATGTTAATAACAAATCAAGTTCCTTTTATAGCGCAGTTGTTGGTTATACCATACAGTATGGGCTATGAAAGTGTCAAGCACTTATTGTACCAAGTGTTATACAATATAAATCTAGATTAGTCATTTAACAAGCACAGTATTAAAGAGTAAACAAGATAACAAATACAAAACATGTTAGTATCAAATGTTAAAGTCCATATTGATTTTACATTATATTTATTCTTACACCATTAGTGTAACCTTTTCACCTTGACATAATAAACTTAGCTAAACATAATGAAAGAAAGAAAAATAGATAAACAAAATAAGAACATAAATAAAATAAAAGTTAACTAAGTAAAGGAAAGGAAATGAAAGGCATAAACTTGATATTAATGAAAGCAAAACATAAGCAATACAAAAAATACAAAGAGAGAAAGGAAGAGCATAATCGTAATTTGAAAACCAAGATACCTAAATGCATGGCAAATGCCTCCTTTTATAGGCCAAAATTAGAAACTATTGATTTGATGACTAATTGATCAGTAGGTGGTCAACTCTTGACTTGGTGACAATCTTTATATTCTCTTGTTTGCCCAAAACATCATTGATAATGTCACAATTGAAACACTTGAAAAAATAAAAGTTTAGGAAATTTTCTCAGCTATTTAAGGTAAAAAATTGAGGTCATTTGGACTTCTAGAACTCTAGATATGGGCCAAACACTAAACAGTGTTCAGGCTGGAGGACAGATTCAGATTTGTTTGTTGTTGCTACAATTTGAATTTGAAAATGACCTTTTTAAATCTTGGGCTCCATATGAAAGTTCTAGGCTTATGTCTTACCTTTCCATCCATATAGGTAGACCTAAATCCGAGATCTACAACTCCATATATGACCCAATTACCTAACAGTGTTCTAGTTTGGACTACACCGGCATCTCTTTTCTAAGTTTAGCCATCTCTTTGTCCTTTCAATTTCAGTTCTTAAATTCATCAATCAATCCTTTTATTTATGTGATAGGCCTGCATTTAAAATGAATATTTACCACAAATTAAAGGTATCTTATATTATTAGATATGTTATTATAAAACATGCTTTAGTTAAGGAGTTATTAATACTTCAAGTGCAAAATGATAATACAAAACCTGGATAAAAATGCACTTTTAAGTACTAAACACCCCCCCAACGAGCTTATTACTAGTCCCTAGTAATCAAAGCGTTAAAATAGAAAAACAATTTGCAAATTCCACAAAGCAAAGTATTCATCATTCAATTTCCATTCATCTATCTAGATAAACAAAGTCTCATTAAATTTATATATCTACTCAATACCCCTTAAATAAAATATTAATAAACCTTTCTTTTGTGCTCAATATATCAACACATAGTTATGGGTCTTTACTTGGAAGAAAACAAAATTCTTATTCTAATGTTTAAGGTTAACTTCCTTGGGTTGAGATTTTTTTTCTTTTTTTTAAAATATATATACATGTAACTTAAAATATAATGTATCTTTAACCTATGTAACGAGCTTTGGGCTAATGACTCCCAAACCAGTTGGTCTTAGGGTATTATGTGTTGAGACATCCTTACGAGCTGAGTAACTGGAGTTGCAAATATTGATATGTAAATAGTGCAATGTTTAATTCCCTTAAGCTTTTCTCCTCAATCCATGTAATAAGCGTTGGACCAATAGATCCCAAGTCAATTGACTTTAAGTTATTAGATATTAAAACACCCATTCAGACTTAATTGCTTAAGTTAGGGAGGCTACGAAACCAAACTTATGTAGAAATTTATTATCATAATTTATTTTTTTTGCTCTTTTTTTTGTTTTTTTGTTTATTGCAAATTATATATTATCGTTTTCCCTTAGTTGTTACTTTTAACAAAAGAACATAAATAATATAATAATCCAATATGCAACCCAGAATCATATGTTAAAATATGTGTGTGAAAATGATATTATAAGTTGTCTTTTCTTGATCATGCTGTGAAATATGAATTTATAACATCTTCTACACAACAAATCATAATCTGCTGTTATTGTTGAACAATTGATGACCAACTACAATATTTCATTCCTATAATTGATCCCTCCATGAGTCGTATAAATTGGTCATCTAAGGAAAGTTGTAAAAAGCTTATATTATATTTGAGTCTTCATTTGTGAATCTTTATGTCTTTTGCTTTTATTATTATGTTTTGTTGTTTCTTATATTTGTTTAAGTGTGTTTCAGGTTTGTTAGTGTTTGTTATTTTAGGTGATGTTTTCTGTATTCTATCTTTCTACCTTAGGACATTAAGGACAATGTCTCATTTTTGTTGAGGGGAGAGGGTAGTAGATTTCAAAAAAAATAAAAAAATTAACTAACTGTGTTTTCTATTTCATAAAGCATGTGCAAAATTATTATTACTAGCATGGTAGAGTAAAGGAGCTTTTTTGTTAAAGTGACTCTCGAGACGCATCTTAATAACTACTCTTAACAAAGTCTATTATAATACTTCTTGAAATATTCAGGTTTACAAACTCTCACATTATTATCACTTAATTATGTTTATATACTCATTTAACATGTATTCTTAAACCTTAATTTTCACACACACACTTCAACATATAATTGTGGGTTACACATTGGATTATTACATTATTTATGTTCTTTTGTTAAAGGTAACAACTAAGGGAAAGGGATAGTATATAATTTAAAAAAAAAAGCAAAAAAAAATGATGATAATAAAAATGTAGATAAGTTTGATTTCATAGCCTCCCTAACATAAGCAATTAAGCCCGAAGGGGTGTTTTAACACCTAATACCCTAAAGTCAACTGACTTGAGAGTTATTGACCCAACGTTTGTTACATGGGTTGAGGAGAAAAGCTTAAAGGAATTAAACATTGCACTATCTACATATCAGTAACTGCAACCCGAGTTACTAAGCTCGTAGGGGTGTCTCAACACCTAATGCCCTAAGACCAACTGGTTTGGGAGTCACTAGCCGAAAGCTCATTATATGGGTTAAAGATGCATTATGTTTTAAGTTACATGTATATATATATATATATTTAAAAAAAACAAAAACAAGAGAAAAAAAGAAAAAAAATCCCAACCTAAGGATGTTAACCTTAAATATTAGAACAAGAATTTTGTTTTCTTCCAAGTAAAGACCCATAACTATGTGTTGATATATTGAGCACAAAAAAAAGGTTTATTAATATCTTGTTTAAGAGGTAGTGAGCAGATATATAAATTTAATGAGAGTTTGTTTATATGGATAGATTAATGGAAGTTGAATGATGAATACCTTGCTTTGTGGAATTTACAAATTGTTTTTCTATTTTAATGCTTTGATTACTAGGGACTAGTAATAATCTGGTTAGGGGATGTGATTAGTACTTAAAATTATATTTTTTTATCAAGGTTTTATATCATCATTTTGCACTTGAAGTATCAATAACTCCTTAACTAAAACATGTTTTATAATAACATATCTAATAATATAAGATGCCTTTAATTTGTGGTAAATGTTTAATTCAAATGCAGGCTTATCAAATAAATAAAAGTATTAATTGATGAATTTAAGAACTGAAATTGAAAGGATAAAGAGATGGCTAAACTTAGAAAAGAGATACGGGTGCAGTCCAAACCGGAACACTGTTCAGTAATTGGGTCATATTTAGAGCTTTAGATCTCAGATTTAGATCTACTTTATATGGATGGAAAGGTAAGACATATGCTTACAATTTTCATATGGAGCTCAAGACTTAGAAAGGCCATTTTCAAGTGCAAATTGCAGCAACAACAAAAAAGTCCCAATTTGTCCTCCTACCCGAGCATTGTTTAGTGTTTGGCCCATATCTGGAGTTCTAGAAGTCTAAACGACCTTAATGTTTTACACAAGAAAGCTAAGATAATTTCCTACAACTTTCATGTTTCAACTGGTTTCAATTTTATGTTATCAATGATGTTTTAGGCAGAAAAGAGAAGATAAGAATTGTTACCAAGTCAAGAGTTGGTCACCCACTCATCAATTAGTCATCAAATCAATAGTTCTTAATTTTGGCCTACAAAAGAAGGCATTTGCTACGCATTTAGGCATCTTGGTATCTAGATCAAGATCATGCTCTTGCTTTCTCTCTTTGTATTTTTTGTAATGTTTATGCTTTGCTTTCATTAATATTAAGTTTATACCTTTCATTTACTTAACTTTTATCTTGTTAATGTTCTTATTTTGTTTATTTATTTTTCTTTCTTTCATTATGTTTAGTTAAGTTTATTATGTCAAGGTAAAAAGGTTACACTAACGGTGTAAGAATAAGTATAGTGTAAACTTGAGATGGACTTTAATGGTTGATACTAACATGTTTTGTATTTGTTATCTTGTTCACTTTTTAATACTTTGCTTGTTAAATGACTAATCTTGATTTATGTTGTATAACACTTGGTACAACAAATGCTTGGCACTTTCATAACCCATACT
>NW_011502172.1:20225-24865 GCF_000495115.2 Populus euphratica
CTTGATGAGATTTACAAGTATTAGCATTAATTGAATAAGATGACTAATGTAATCATGTTAACAATCTATAATCTGATTGGAACCTCTTTTGTGTGTGGTTTCCAATTGAATAATAAGATTTTATACTATACTTATTTGACATACCATTAGTGGATCCTCTAACCTTGACATTATTTGTTATCGTTGTTTAATCCTTATATTAATTTTTCAGCTTAAAGTTCTCATCGATTTTTCTTCTTCTTCTTTTTCTTCTTTTTCTTTATCATTGTTGTTGTTGTTGTTATTATTATTATTATTATTATTATTATTACTACTACTACTACTAATACTACTACTACTACTAGTATTATTGTTGTTATTGTTATTGTTACTATTGTTATTGTTTATAATTGTTGTTTATAATTTGTACAATTAACCTCCCTGTGGTTCGACCCCAGTCTTGCCGGGTTATTTATTACTTCGACACTCTTACACTTGGGAGAAGACAACAAACTTTTGGTTGTGTCAAGTTTTTGGTGTCGTTGCCAAGGAGGTAAGTTCTTGTATAAATTATAGTAGTTATTTTATTTTCTCTTTTCACTTTTCTTGTATATAACTTTGTTTCTTGTCTCTTGTTTCTTCTTCTTTTGTTTTCTTCTTCCTTTTATTCTATTCCTACACACGCATGAGAGTGTGGTCACTTACAATAAGTGGTAGACTTTGTAGGGCATCCTTGATTGATACTTAAAAGTGTATTTTTATCAAGGCTTGATATCATTTTACATTTGAAGTATCAATAACTCCTTAACTAAATCATGTTTTATAATAACGTATCTAATAATATAAGATACCTTTAATTTATGGTAAATGTTCATTTTAAATGCAGGCCTATCACATAAATGAAAGGATTGATTGATGAATTTAAGAACTAGAATTTAAAGGACAAAGAGATGGCCAAACTTAGAAAAGAGATGTCGGTGCAGTCCACACTGGAATGCTATTCAGTAATTGGGTCATATCTAAAGCTATAGATCTCAGATTTAGGTCCAATTTATATGGAGGCAAAGGTAAGACATAGGCCTACAACTTTCATATGGAGCCCAAGATCTAAAAAGTCCATTTTCAAGTCCAAATTGTAGCAACAACAAAGAAGCCCGAATCTGTCTTCCAGCCCGAGCACTGTTCAGTATTTGGCCCAAATCTAGAGTTCTAGAAGTCCAAATTAGCTGAATTTTTTACACATGAAAGCTGAGACAATTTCCTACAACTTTCATGTTCAAGTGGCTCCAATTTTGATGTTATCAATGATGTTTTGGGCAGACAAGAGAAGATAAGGATTGTCACCAAGTCAAGAGTTGGTCACCCACTCATCAATTAGTCATCAAATCAATAGTTCCCAATTTTGACCTATAAAAGGAGGCATTTGCCATGCATTTAGGCATCTTGGTTTCCAGATCAAGATCATGCTCTTCCTTTCTCTCTTTGTATTTTTTGTAATGTTTATGCTTTGCTTTCATTAATATTAAGTTTATGCCTTTCATTTCCTTTCCTTTACTTAGTTAACTTTTATGTTCTTATTTTGTTTATCTATTTTGCTTTCTTTCATTATGTCTAGCTAAGTTAATTATGTCAAGGTGAAAAGGTTACACTAATGGTGTAAGAATAAGTATAGTGTAAACTTAATATGGACTTTATTGTTTGATACTAACATGTTTTGTATTTGTTATCTTGTTCACTCTTTAATACTTTGCTTGTTAAATGACTAATCTTGATTTATGTTGTGTAACACTTAGTACAACAAATGTTTGGCACTTTCATAGCCCATACTGTATGGTATAACCGACACCTGAGCTATGAAAGGAACTTGATTTGTTGTTAACATATGTTATAATCATGAATAGTTGATGAAATTTACAAGTATTAGTATTAATTGAATAAGATGACTAATGTAATCATGTTAACAATCTATAATCTGATTGGAACCTCCTTTGTGTGTGGTTTCCAATTCAATAATAAGAGTTTATACTATACTTGTTTGATATACCATTAGTGGAACCTCTAACCTTGACATTTGTTATTATCATTGTGTTTGTTATCATTGTTTAATCGTTACATTAATATTCCATCTCAAAATTCTCATCTTCTTCTTCTTCTTCTCTTTCTTTTTCTATATTATTATTATTATTATTATTATTATTATTATTATTACTATTATTAGTATTACTACTACTGCTATTATTATTATTGTTGTTGTTGTTATTTTTGTATTATTGTTATTTATAATTTATACAATTCACCTCCCTGTGGTTCGACCTCGGTCTTGCCGGGTTATTTCTTACTTCGACACTCCTGCACTTAGGAGAAGACATCAATCTTTTTGTCGTGTCAATCCTCATCATTTTCAGAAAATATGGTCGAAGAAGATAATCAATCACTTCATAATGAGAATAACCGTGCTAGAACACTTAGAGACCACATGAATCCCATAAGAACAAGTGCACCATCATGCATAGTTTTTCCTCCCGATGCATCTCATTTTAATTTTAAACCAGGTATTATTCAACTTTTACCTTCTTTTCATGGCTTAGAATTAGAAAATCTATACTTGCATTTAAGGGAATTTGAGGAGGTTTGTAACACATATAATGATTCAAATTGTAGCATGAACACCATCAGATTAAAGCTTTTTCCTTTTTCATTAAAAGATAAAGCTAAAACATGGCTATAAAATTTAAGACCAGGATCCATTCGTGCTTGGGATGAAATGCAACAACAGTTTTTAAAAAAGTTTTTCCCATCTCATAGAACAAACTCTTTCAAAAGACAAATCACCACTTTCACTCAAAAACCAGGAGAAACATTTTACCCATGTTGGGATAGGTATCGAGACTTGCTTAATACTTGCCCTCATCATGGTTTTGAAGCATGGAGATTGGTTTCAAATTTTTATGAAGGGTTAACACCTAGAGATAGCAAATAGTTGAATTGATGTGCCATGGAACTTTTGAAGATAAAGACCCTGATGAAGCAATGGAGTACTTAGACTTGTTAGCTGAAAATGCTCAAAATTGGGACACTGCGGGTACTTATAAGGCACCGAGTAAAACTCAACCTTATACATCTAGTGGAGGTATGTACAACCTTAAGGAAGATCATAACCTTCAAGCCAAGTTTGCATGTTTAGCTAGAAAAGTCGAGGCACTAGAATTGAAAAGGAGTGGTCAATTAAAATCTGTTGAAAACATTGGGTGTCAAATATGTGAAACAAATGAACATACAACCAATAACTGTCCAACCTTGCCTTCTTTTAAGGAATGTCTCCATAAACAAGCCCATGCTTTAAACAGTTGCCAAAGGGCCAACCACAACCCATACTCCCAAACATACAACCCTGGTTGGAGAAATCACCCAAATTTTAGTTGGAAGAGTGATAATAATAATGTACAAACTTCACAACCACCGTTTCAAGCACACCATAATTTCCAAAATTCTCATGGATATGCACCTCCTTATGCTCCACCTCCTAGAAGAAATCTTGAGGAAACATTGCATGCATTCATTGAAAAGCAAGAGACAATCAATACTCAACTTGCTCAAAACATGACAGATTTTAAAGATACTCTTGCAAAATTGACATCTGCTCTCAGTTTTCAAGAGAAAGGTAAGTTTCCATCTCAACCACAACAAAATCCCAAGAGGCAATACAATACAAATGCAAGTAGTTCTGGAAGCCACCACATGGATCAAGTCAAATCAATCACTACTCTTTGCAGTGGTAAGGTTATTGAAAAACCCACTCTCGAACGTTGTGAGAAAGATGATGAGTCAATCTTTGAGGGTAAGGAACGGGTTGAATATGAAAATTGCAAAGAAACGACTGATTCCCCGACAGCACTTCCATTTCCTCATGCCATGACCAAACAAAGAAAAGTCAATCACAACTCTGAAATTTTTGAAATTTTCAAACAGGTAAGGATCAATATACCTTTGCTGGATGCTATTAAACAGGTTCCTTCCTATGCTAAATTTTTGAAAGATCTATGCACTGTGAAGAGGAAACTGAATGTGAAAAAGAAAGCCTTTCTAGCGGAACAAGTAAGTGTCATTCTTCAAAACAATAATGCTTTGAAATATAAAGACCCTGGTTGTCCTACAATTTCCTGCTTTATTGGAGAGCATAAAATTGAAAGAGCCTTACTTGATCTTGGTGCTAGTGTGAATTTACTTTCATATTCAGTTTTTAAGAGTCTCAATCTAGGTGAGTTAAAACCAACTTATATAACTCTTTTACTTGACGATAGATCTATAAAAGTGCCTAGAGGACTAGTTGAAGATGTGTTAGTACAAGTCGATAAATTCATTTATCCTATGGATTTTACTGTCTTGGACACACAACCTATTGAAGAATGTAATTCATTTCCTGTTATTTTAGGACGTCCATTTCTTGCAACTTCTAATGCTTTGATTAATTGTAGGAATGGACTGATGAAGCTATCATTTGGAAACATGACATTGGAGATGAATATTTTCAACATTTGCAAGCAACCTAGAGATGATAATGATTTACAGGAAGTGGACTTTACTGAAAAATTAATTCATGATCAATTTCCAACCACTTCTAGTGAAATTGAGATTGATGAATCTAATGATTTCCAAATGAT
>NW_011499928.1:0-818 GCF_000495115.2 Populus euphratica
TTTGAGCTCTCGTCTTATTTATTTTTGAGCACGCCTTCAAGCCCTTGACCATCATAGGTAGTGCATTTCCTATCCTACCTCCAATCGAGCGCGCCGTTGAGCCCTCGACCATTCTCTATTCGAGCGCGTCTTCGAGCCCTCGACCATCAAAGGTAGTGCATTTCCTATCCTACATCCATTCGAGCGCGCTTTCGAGCCATCATCTTATCTCCATTCGAGCAAGCCTTCGAGCCCTCGACCATAAAAGATAGTGCATTTCCTATCCTACCTCCATTCAAGCACGCTCTCGAGCCCTCGTCTTATTTCTTTTCGAGCGAGCCTTTAAACCCTCGACCATCAAAAGAAGTGTATTTCCTATCCTACCTCCATTCAAGCACGCTCTCGAGCCCTCGTCTTATTTCTTTTCGAGCGAGCCTTTAAACCCTCGACCATCAAAAGAAGTGTATTTCCTATCCTACCTCCATTCAAGCACGCTCTCGAGCCCTCGTCTTATTTCTTTTCAAGCGCGGCCTCGAGCCCTCGACCATCAAAGGTAGTGCATTTCTTATCCTGCCTTCTTTTGAGTGTGTCTTAGAGCCCTTATTTCCTTCGAGCTTCCATCTATTGAATAGTGCGCCTTCGAGCCCTCATTTCCTTCGACCATCTGGGTAGGTAACCCATTACAATATACCAACTGGGTAGGTGACCCATTATAATATGACCATCTGGGTAGGTAACCCATTACAATATACCATCTGGGCAGGTGACCCATTACAATGTGACCATCTGGGTAGGTAACCCATTACAATATACCAACTGGGCAGGTGACCCATTACAAT
>NW_011499928.1:1657-33442 GCF_000495115.2 Populus euphratica
AGTTCAAATTTATATTATTTTTATTTGTTGTATTTTATTTTATTTAGCTAGAAAAATAAAAAACATATGTGCATGTGTAAAATAAATTTATTTGATTTGTTTATTCACTGGCGCTAGAGTCAGGAATAAAAAAATATTAATTTAGATTTATTTTATTTCTATAGCTGCGTAATATTTACCAACGCTAGAGTTGGAAATATCTGTAGTTAAATATTCACTGACGCCAGAGTCAGGGATATTATAAGCAAATTATCATAACACAAACTAATAAACATATACAATTTAAGACAAAACTAGCAATGCAGTCTGCCTCAGGCAGGACGTTTAAGGGGTGATATTATCTTCCCTTTTACGTAACCAGTCCCGAACCATAGAATCTCTGTTGACCAGTTAGGGTTCCTAGTGACCATAATACTAGGTGGCGACTCCTTAAACAAGGTCATTCCCCCATCAAAAAACTGGATGCCATAAATCCCTTCTTTCCATTCCATTTTATATTTTTTAGGTCGCCGCGATGTCCGGGTGTGACAAAAGTTTTAAACTTTTTCTTCTTTTTTTTCAATATGATGTTTATTTATTAAAATATTTTACAACTTATTTATTTTACAAGAACAATAGCTAAAATGTGAGTCTACTCCAATTGAGTTATATGAGAAAATACATAAGGCAAATAAAAGAAAAGAAGTGAAGAAGTTTGTAGATAGCATAGCTAAGGTGTTCGTTGTAAGTTTTAAAAAAAAATATTCTTGTAATTTTTATAATTCTTTTAATTATAATTGACTTTTTTTTGTTTTGTAGGAAATATATAACATTGTGATATTTGAAAACACGAAGAAAATACTTTCACTCGTCCTCTTCACAATCTTTAGTTGTGATTGGAGGCTAAAGAAATTGATGGATCTAATAAGAATTGAGTTTATAGAATTCTTATGGCATTGCCACAGTAATAAGGTTAAGCCATGCTATTTCAATTCTAAGCACACAATAATTCAGCCCATGTCAGTTCAGTTGACATTAAAATTCAAATTGAGGGTTCTAAAATAGGTTAAGAAGAGAATATCCAAATTAAAACAATAAATAAAAGTCAAATTAGAAAAAGAAAATATGTGGAATTGGGAGAGAAAGATGGGATATATGGATTCACATTATCTTGTTACTCATTCTAGTCATTTTGACTCAAGATTTTTCACCTTCACCTCCATCTCCATCTTCATTCGTGTAATGATGTATTTATTGTTTTACAATTAGCATTATAATAAATATTGGAATTAAAAACTTTTTAATGTTCAATAAAATTGATAGTGTTTGGTTTTATACTGATTTTTTTTTAATTTAACAGTTGCATAACTAAAATACAAATATATTACTAATTTTGTGAAGAACTCACAAACAAATAAAAAAAATTATCAATAATTCAATTAGCAATAGAGGCATTATTTAACCGAAAAGTTATAGAATGGTTAAAGTTTAAAATCTTCGATGAACTTAGCGATGAACATTCTATTACAACTTTCATTGCCTGCTCCATCGGTAATATTTAGATTGTATCAATGGAATAGGTGATGAAAACTTTTATTAGTAGTTTATTTACTAATTGAATGGTCGACAAAATCTGATCAATGCATTTTATTTCTTTGGTGCCACTATTCCATCATTAATTTGTAACACCAACAAATAGAAAATCCCTAATAAAACTTTTTTTGGTGATGCGTTTTTACCAGTAACTCTATCAACTATGTAAAAGACTAACAGAAAGGTGTTTACTTGTAGACAAAATATTTTGTCAGTGTTTTTTAATTTTTTAGTGGTGCGTGATCAAATAATTTTCAAAATTAGTTCATTTTATTTTACTCTCTCTAAAGAATTGTTTTTAATTAACTATTGAAAAAACAATAAAGAATATGTATCAAAATGACTAATACTTCAAGGAATCTTTGTATGAACTAGGTAGTATAGTTAAAACTTGAAACAATATTTCTTCATGTTGTTATAAAAAAAATTCATATGAAAAAATGAGAGCTTCATTTTTATCAAAAATTCATGTAGATAGTTTTTAAAATAAATAATTATTTCAATATTATTTTTAAAATATATTTTTTTATAAAATTAAAGTAAATATAATAAAATAAATATGATTATAAACTATAAAATATTTCCAAAGTTTTATTTTGATTACTAACATTTTAGTAAATATTCGTAATTGATAACTCTTGAGAAACTTTGATAGGAAATAAAAATTGATAAATTATTAAATTTAAGATATTAATATCTATATTTTAATATTTTAGAATTGCAAAGTTTTGTACTACTACAATTACTTATAAGCTTCTTTATTAAAAAGATTTATCTTTTCAATAAATTCTATTTATATCCCATGAATTATGAGGTATGTAATGTGAAATAAAACTTTATTTTGAACCTGATTAAATGGAGTATGATAATATAAGCATTAAAATAATATTATTAATAAATAATTTATTTAAATTATATGAAGAGAAATTAACTCACAAGCATGGTTAAAATCTATTAAAATGGTTTGTTCAAAGGACTTTTTTTATGCTAGTAGAATTTTCAAAAATAAATAATTAAAATTTGATGAATACTTTCATTTAGATGAGTAAGAGGTTATCAAAATCATACCAAACATATTTTATATCAAAACTAAGAATTTGATTTAACAATGTTATGATAAAAAAAACAATACGAAAATTTTTAGATTTATAGAGAAACATTTCTTGGGATTTATACTCTTTATCCATCGGTAATGTTTTTACCGACAGGCTTATGGAAAAAAATATTCCATTAGTAAAAATTTTATTGGTGATTTCTGATCTATTGGTGAGTCTATCGGTAATAAAATTATTAATGAATTTGTTAATAAAAAAAGCACGCCAAAAAAATTTATTCACTTTATTATATTAGTATTTCTCTTGAAAAATTTGACATATAATTAACAGAAAGACTGTATACAATTTTGTTGGTGATTAAACAATAACTGTGATAATTTGTAGCATTTGTTTTTCAACTCTCTAGAATATACCAACAAACTTAATATATCGGTAAGACATCAATAACTATTTAAAAATATATTAAATAAGAGTAGAAAATAATTAAAATAATATAAATCAACACTTAATAATCCTTAGGAACTAAGTTGCTCGAAGAAAAAATATCAACTCAAATAAATTTACAACAAATAACTAACACAACAAATAAACAATAGCAACAAATAAATAAATCAACTAAAAACAATTTCCCCCTAACCTAGAAAACCTATTCTAGAACCCATTATCCAGAAAAAAATAAATTCATTTAATTAAAATTAAACAATAAAATTAACTAATAATAATTAAAATCAATCATATACATTTAATTGAAATTTAATACCAAAATTAAAAAAACAAATACAACTAAAAGTCAACAAAATTGTTCTTATATGAAAACAATTTCTACAACATTCATATAATTATTAATTATATTAAGAATAGAAAAATTAAAAAAAACTAAAAAAATATAATGAATAAAAACACAAAAAAGAAGGAAAAAAAAAAGATCTTACCTTAATTTGAAGCCGAGAAGAAAAATAAAATTAAGAAGAAAAAAGAAAAAAAAAACACATACCTATCCATAAAAAAGAAGAAAAGACAACGAGTTGAGAAGACAAAAAAAAAATATTAATGTTTTTTATAGAAAAAGAAGACAAGGAGGAGGAAAATGAGCATATGTTATGAAATTAGTGATTTTTATTTTTTAATTGAGTTTTTTTATCAATGATTTTATTAAAAATAATTAAATATTAATATTTTTAATTATTATATTGATTATTATGTCTGTTATATTTAATTTTTAATTTTTAATTTAAATAAAAAATTTTAAAACCCTCAAAATATCACTGTATCTTCTATATATAACCGTCCCATAATCAATAAAATTTCTTCTTTTTTTTCTATACAGATTATGAAATCTTTTAGCCATTTATCAATACATCTTCTCCAACATAAAAAATTATTATCATTAGCAACTTTTGTTTTGTCGTTTTGTTATTAGTTTCTCTAAAGAATAGCTAAAAACCTTTTTGCTGGTTTTCGAAAACATATAAACCGGCGTTTTAAAGTTGTTGACAGCCAAAGAAAATGCTTTTAAATTTTTTGAATGATGTTCATAAAAAAAATTAAACAGAAAACCCAAACAAAAAAAAACTTAGAAACAAAAACAAAAGTAAAAACCACGAATCATACTATTCCTCGTATCTTCTAGGCAAATCTTATCCATCATAACAAGTCTCTTCACGTGTGATGGTCAAGTAGTAAGAACTTGGGATCAAGGGGTTTGCTCCCTCTGTGGTCTCAAGTTCGAATCTTTGGTTACTCATATGATGGCCACTAGAGGCTTACATGGTCGTTAACTTCAGGGCCCGTGGAATTAGTCGTAGTGCGCGCAAGCTGGCCCGGACACCCACGTTAATAATAAAAAAAAAAAAAAGTCTCTTCACGTGTGGATAAATAGCTAATAGGTTGCTACATGACATTGGTTTTGGCCATATGAGAATAGCATAATTAACCACTGCTTGATAAAATTGTACTATTGTTCAAATCTATATATATATATATATATATATATTTCTTTTCAAAAGTAGATATGGGCATTTCGTGCCCAAAGACTAAAAACTAAAATAAAATGGGGAAAAATTGTCATTTAATTTATTAATTTCTCAAGTTTCCTTTTTAAATCATGCTTAGATGATAGAGGGACACCTTCACTAACTCATAGAGATTAATTAGAATAAATAAAAATTATGAGGGCAGATGTAAGGGTCAGTTGCCCCTTCGAATAAACAATGATGAGTGGAACTTAATTATCCACACTCATGAAACGCGTAATCACTTCTTACTCTTCTTCCAGTTTTTAGTCATCCATATAAAAATGCCAAGTCGACTGAAGAATTTGGAAATTCAAATCATGAGAGACATGTTCACTAATTTATGGAAATTAATTAGAATAAAATAAACAAAATTTAAGATAGGACAGGTGTAGGAATGATTGATGCCAGTAGAATGAACAACGATGGAGGATGGTGTTGCAACCCAATTTTTTACTTCAACTGTTGTCTATATTTTTAAAAAGAAATAAAAAAAATTATCCTTTCAATGTGTTTTGACTAAAGGGGAAATTCTTGATTAAGATAGGAAGGAGACGACGTCGTTTTGTTCATGGCTTTGGTCCTGATTAAGTCTCTTGATGGCACAGAAATGATGAAAATGTGTTTTCTAACATATAATCTACAATCTTGGTGCGAAACATTAGGGTTTAACTTTCAATATCAACTACAGATTCTAAGTCAAACATACCTTCTCAGTTAGCCAGCCAAACCTTTCCATTCTGGTGCAAGATTTGATTTTCAATATTTTAATCCTCTCTCTACAAATCAAGCAACGAGATATACTTAGTTCTCAAGAATCAATCTTTATAAAGACGATAATCTATTTCCTTTTCAAGGAAAATTGAACTCACCTGTAAAAAGGCAGCAACAAGTCTAAACAAGGGTGGCGGAGAAGAAAACTAGTGAGAAGGAAGAAACTAGTGAGAATAACAGAGATCGAGAGGCAGAAACACTTACACATGAGAAAGAAAAGGTCACATCAAACAGTGGGGAGAGACAATTGCAGTATTGAATCCAATACATCCAGTTCATCATAGGAGTAATAGCCATACTTAATCAGGTTCAAATCTTTGTATAGTGATTTTGAATCATACTTTCTGCAACATATCCTTGTGAAAAGCCTTTTAGGAACCATTAAGTTCCCGTTTGTTCTTATTATCGGAATGCATGCATGAATACTAGACATCATGAATCATTAACTTCTGGTATTTGAATTTCAAAGAGAATATGGGTTTAATACTCTGTTCCAGTTATGAATCATGACTAAAATAAAGTTAACATGAATGATAGTCGATAACTTCAAGCAAGGTAAACATGGGTACTTACCGTACTTTCAGCTTGTATTATTAGGAACAATATCAAGGGACAGTAGTAATGAAATTTGCACCTTACACAGTAGAAAAGGCTTAAGCTTCTCTTTTCTTTTCTTTCTTTATTTTTCTTTTCTTTGCTGTTATGAACCCTGCAGCACCAGTACCTGCTCTCTCTCTTTTTCCCTCAAACTAGCTTTCCCTGGAATAGATGCATGCTTACGTAAACCTGCAAAAGAAAATTGGAATGGGTGCTGGCAAATCCTTGAAATATAATTATTTTGATCTTCCAAGCATGAATATGGGCTCCTACCTTATGTTTATTGGGCTAGGCTTGTAAGTTAAAATTTTAAAAGAAATCTGGCTATTCTTTGTTGAGTCCATTGGCCTGTGGGTTTCTTTGAATTCTACTTTTGGGCTAGTACATCAAAGTGGGTCGTTATCATCTTTTCTTGGTTTGGGTTTCTAGTTTTAAGTCCAAATGTTATTGTGGGCTGATTAGTTTTAGGTCCAAAAATAACACTATGTGGACTTGCATGGGTCAATGGGCTGATTTGTTTCATTTAATTTAGAGTGGATCTAGATTAAATAGGTTAATTCATATGAATTTATTTTTTATTCTAGACATCGGTTTGTAAATAAATCTTTTTTTTTCTTATCTTTGTTTTTATAAGTCTCTTACCGATTTCAAAGTTCTCTTTTAAGATTTTTTTATCATAATTTTATAATTGATAATAAATTTTAACATTCAAATCAACCTGTCTCTCATTTTTAAAGATCAACATTAATTTTTTTTGTTTTTCTTTTTGCAAGATGATTAAAAAAAACTAAAAAGAATAGCTAGGGTAATTAATATCAATCATAAAGATAAATTTATAAAAAAAATACATAATAAAGATAACCTTTCGAGAGAAATAATATTTTGAGGGTGATTTTGTTCTTTCCTTAAATATAATTAACTTTTTACATAAATCTCCAGAATCAGTGTATATTTTAAAATTTCTAGTTTTTTTTAATTATTAGGTAGCAAGACCTATTTTTTACAATATTCATTTTAACTCTTATTGTTGCGATGTCCATTAAGATACAACAAAATAACAACTCTACTAGAAACTATAGGATGGATGTAGCCAAAAATAATGAAGTCAACAAACTAATAAGTATAATATAGTAAATCAACTAAAAAAAGACATCTAGTCAGATTTCCTTGGTGTTATTAATTATGAGCTCTGAATTGAACCACAATGTTTTACAAAAAATCCTTAATGAAGCTTATGCCCCCTAAAATCCTTAATGAAGCTTATGCCTCCTAAGACATCACAAAAGATTCTATAGAACATATAGTTTACTCAATCCAATCTACTAATTATATGTTTTTAACTTGAAGGAATTATTTATAATAAGTCATTACACATCACTATAAGGTGTGAAAAATATATAATTGTCAAGGTTTTTATAGATAATAATTCTGCTTTAAATGTCCTTCCATAACATATACTGGATAAGATACTAGTAGATATTTCTCATATGAGGTCGAGTACCATAATTGTTAGAACTTATGATAGGTCACCTATACAAATTATTAGGAATATTGAGATTGAGCCCATTATTAGTCCACAATTATTTGAAGTGACATTTCAAGTGATAGACATTCACCCTTCATATAACATCTTATTAGGAAGTCCATGCATTCATACGACCAGGGTTATTGTATTATCTTTACACCAAAGAGTAAAATTCATCATCAATAAAGGCTTGGATATTATAAAGGCTAAAGAAACATTGCCAACAATAAAAAAAGGAAATTCCGCATATTGAAACTAAAAACAACACTGATGGGAATCTCCATGCTTTTGAGTTGGTGAATGTTAAATATGTATCTGAAAATAAGTGTTGAGAAAACCTTAAATTTCAGAAGCTTTTATAATAGTCACAAAATATTTGTTAAAGTAAGGATTACTATTCTAATATAACCCGACAATAATAATGGCTGAGAGGTCTAATATGATGAGAATAAATAATATTGATCAATGGTTTAGCTTGGGATTCAAACTTGAAAGGAAAAATTACAAGAGGGCAATTAAGATCAAAAAAGAGAAAAGGATAGCTTAAATGGATGGGCATGAGCCGAATAAAAAAATGATGGAAGCTACTCCTTTACATGTAACATTTCCACTATCCTTCTATACGATAACACTTGAAAACGAGCTAAAAGGTATGAGGAAGACTTCGATGATGCTTTAATCAGTCGTTTAAAAAGAGGTGAAAATAAAAAAATTTATAAAGAATTTGAGATTAAAAAACTCATGAATTGTTGTTCCAACTGACTGTTAACATCTTGCAAGATGTACCAACAAAATTCATAAAAATGCTAGTTGAAAGAGAAGATTTGAATAATTAGGAGATCCAGGAAGCCCTTCTTGTTTTAAAAAAGTAATAGTGTTTTTTTTATATGGTTTGTTATGTTTGAATAAATTTTTTTATCTTGCTGATAATCATAACTTAAGATATTAAAAAAAAAATTATTGTTATTGAGTGCTTATCTTTCAAATTTTTCAAAAATTTTAATAAGATCATGCATGTTTCCTTTAAATATATCTTTAATTTTGTTATTTTTCATTCACAAACACTTTTTATTTTCAAAAAATCTAAAAGAATATAAATATAAAAAATATAAAAATGCAAAGATAATATTAAAAAACTTGATTTTATCTTAGTTAATATGTAAAATTCATAGAAGCATCACTTTTTTTGCTTTTAAATATTTAGAAGTCATTAAATAACGTATTTAAAATGAGTAAGGATCAATTTTTCCCTATCAATAATACAATGACAAATTAATAAAAAAAAAAGGAGGTAAAAATACCCCCCAGAGCAAGTTCAAGGTTTTTTTATTAGAATAGTGAAAAAGTAATTATACTAAAATAGGATTAAATGTCTAGTTATGATGAATAGTGCTATATGTTTACCATGGCAATAATTTTTTTTATTTTTTATTTTCATGGTCCGAGGGGAAACTTCCTAGACCTAATCTATCATCTTATCCAAACCAAATAGAAAAGAAGTATGGGTATGGTTGCCTCTCTGTCATTCATTCATTCATATATATATATATGCGCCATAATTGACATTGCAACCCACCCCGCTTTACAATCCTTCCAAATTCATTTGGTCTATCGTCACAGCACGATAATTAACTGCACCCCTCCTGTCCTGACAGCAGCCAGCCCAATATCATTTTGTCGTTTTGTGGTCTATTTATTTCCGTTTTCTCATTTTACGATTGTTTTTTTCGTTTTTGGTATCTTCCCATGACCAGTCATCCCAAGGCTTCACCACTCAGCTGAGCCCGGTTGGCACCTCCTTATGCACAGTGCACACAAGTGACAAGCCCTAGCCTTTCATGAAACAGACCTTGTGTTCGGTCAAATAGCATATTGACTGCTCTCTTCTCAAATGTTAAACTCATACTTTAATTATGTTCTGTAAATAATTACTAACAACTTTAGTATGATTTCTCTGTCCCAATTGTTCAATTTTTTGTGTATAATGCAGCAAGGTTGTGAATTTTTTCAATTAAAATAGTATGTTCTAATTTTAAAATATTTTATGATTTTTAGTGTTTGTATTTACAATTAAAAAAATATAACTTCAATTCAAATGCATCATAAATTAACTTTAAATTGTGCAATTTAAATTTTAATCATGAGTAAAAATATAAAAATTTGCTTGATATAACTCGATTGATTTGACAATTTAATTGAATATCTAGTAAAAATATAATTTAACACAAAAAAATCCAAGTCAACATCTTTTTTTTCTTTTAATCATTGAAAATATAACATATTAAATCGATCTCAATCAAAAGATCATAAAATAATTTAATTCTAGTTGAGTTAATTTATAAAACTCGAATTACAAGACTATAATAATTCTATAGAAAAAAACTTAAATAATTAAAAAAACATAATTTATAACCAATAAAATATTGAAGATGTTGAATGATGAAATTAAAAAAAATCAATTAAAAAAATAAAAAAAAACTTGAGTTAACTAGATTAACCTGTTAAATTTATAATATAAATCACGAAATTGATATAATTACGAAAAAAACAAACCACGATAAATTATGAAATGTGATTTCTTAAAAAAATATTAAAAAATAAACAGGAAAAAACTATTTTCTTGAACATAATCTAAAAGTTCTTGCACGAATTTGACTTGAATTTCTGAAATAAATTAAGATTCGGAATCATATGAATTTTTTTCTAGTTTATTTTATTTTTTGAACTAAATGTGATATATCTAATAATTTAAATGAAACAAAACGAAATTGATAAACTTGGCAAAAAGGAAATAGTAGTAAACATAAAAGAATTTGATTATACTATTACTTATTGTTGTGTTGTATTAATAATTGAAACATGGGCACCACTGCCATCAAATTGTGCAGCTTCAGGGTGGGGTTCACGCTCTAAACTAAGATTTCATGATTTTCTTTTCTTTATTGTTTTCCGTTCTCATTATGGAATACAAAAGAAAACTTCAACTGGAAGAGAACGTTGGCGGTAGGTAGGCAACGTTGTCAAAACAACCACGTTATACTTGTCACTCCATGTTGTTTCTTTTCACATGCATTGTGTATGTTTTTACTGTCGAAACCATCAAAATCAATTTTGATTTTTTTTTTAAACATGATTTATTTGTAGTACAATAGTGAGAGGCAAGTCCAACCAAGAAATATTATTTTAATTTAAAAAAGACTAAAATAAAGACTGTAAATTTGAATAATTAAAGAAACAAAATTTTAAAAGTAAAATTAATATATTAATATGTTGTTAACTTAGTTCAAAGAATACATACATTTATTTTTTAATTATCAAAGTAAAAATAAATGTTTTATCAAGTCAACCAAATGAATTTTATATCCTTAAATTAAAGAGACAAAACTTTCTAATTATTTTTTTATCATTAAATGAATTTAATATTGAAAAGCAATTCTAATTCATTCCGTAATAGTTTTAAGAGCAAAATTTGTCAAATTTATAGTAAGTAATCATTTAAAATCTTGACAATTTAATTTAGTTTGGTTTTCCTGATAAATTAATATGAGAGTTACAATAATCCAATTAATTATTTTGCTTATAACTCTAGTCCCTAATAGCAATTGTTGATTAATTGAAAGAAACTAGAAAATATATATGTCATTTCAAAACAACTCGGTTATTTTGAATAGAAATCAAAAACATAATTCTAAAATAAAAAATATTTGAATATGAAAGAATTATAATGATAATGCTACTTCTCACAACTGGATAATAAATATAGTCTCTATTTCTCTAGAATTGGAATTAAAAATTAATTGCTCATCTTTGATAATTTCAATGGCAAAGAATGTTTCTTTCTCTCTATTTTGTTATTCTGATCTCTTTTTTCTTAATCTTAAGAGGTAGCTTTCATGATAAGATATCAAGGCTAAAGACTAGGAGGTTACAAGTTATAAATAATATCTATATAATTCCATCAGATTTCTTTTAAACTGTAGGACTCATATCTTATTAGTTTCCCATCAAATTAAGAGACAAGACCCATCATCTATCTTGTATGAGGATTTTCATCTTGAAAATGATTTTATCTGATTATGAGCCCTTTATAATTGTAACCCTAAATGTTTAGATGAATTTAGGTTTTTAAATATCTTGATTTCAATATCTGAAATTCAAGATATGTCTATATAAATATCTAATATGAAAATAAAACATTTTATTGCAAGTAAGATTTTGGCTTGATTTTACAGATCTGATTAAAGATCTAAATAAAATTAGATTTTTATTCATAATGTCTTCTTGAAAAGCTAAATGAGGAGGACATGATTGTGTTTTTACTAGGATAAAAGAGAGATAAAAAAAAAAAGAAGAAGAAGAAACAGGATAAAAGAGAGATAAAAAAAAAAGAAAAGTTCAATTAAAACCAAACAACTCCTCTATTGCTAGCATGTGTAGCATTGTTGATAAAAAGACGGCAAACCACTTGGCATGTTACTTTAGAAGAGAGTGCATAGGCATGGAGAGATGCCACGCATGTACACATGTGTCAATATTTTTTTAATTAAAATTTTAATTAATAAAAAGACCAAATCATCTATGACTCTACATGTAAATTACAGGAAAATCAACTTAAAAAGACTTAATTGTCCCTTGTATGTTATTTTTTTACTTTTAAGGGTATAATTGTCTTTATATTATGCTTTATGAATGAAAAGACCAAATTAACCTTGCCTATTCGTTTAGCATTTCTGGCCTTCATTGGCATACAAGATATTGTACTGTGAATATAAAAGATTTAAAGATCAAATTGTTCCCAACCAACTCTTTGACTTTTTTTGCTTTTAAAGATTTAGAATTCATTATATAATGCATTTAAAAGGATTAAAGATGAATTTGTCCCCATCAATGATATATATATATATATACAGCCTGATAATTAACTGTACACCTCCCGTCCTGACAACAGCCGGCCCAATTTCATTTTGTCGTTTTGTGGTATATTTTTTTCCGTTTTCTCATTTTACGATTTTTTTTTTTTTTTTTATATCTTCCCATAACCAATCATCCCAAGACTTCAGCACACAGCGAGGCCGGTTGGCACCTGGTTATGCACGCAAGTGACAAGCCCTCGCATTTCATGAGACAGACCTGGTGCACGGTCAAATAGCATATTGACTGCTCTCTTCTCAATGTTAAACTCATACTTTAATTATGTTCTGTAAATAATTACTAACAACTTTAATATGATTTCTCTGTCCCAAATGTTCACTTTTTTGTGTATAATGCAAGGTTGTGAATTCTGTTCCTGTTTTGTTTTTTTTAATTACAACAATATGCTTTGATTTTGAAATATTTCTACATGTTATTTTAGACTTATAGAATTTGTATTTATAATTTTTAAAAATATAATTTTAATACAAATCTAACGATAAATTAATTTAAAGTTGTGCAATTAAAATTTTAAATATAAGTAAAAATATAGAAGTGAATCCAATATGACTCAATAGATTCTACGAGTTCAAAAACTTGGATTTCTAATAAAAATATAATTTGATTAAAAAGACATTCAAGACGATATCTATTTTTTTTAAATATTAAAACAACAATATATTAAATTGACCTAAATCATAATACCATAAAATGACTTAATTCAACTTGGGTTAACTTGTAAGATTTATAATCTAAGTCATGAGACTATGATAATTTTACAGAAAAAATCAAAATAAATAACAAAGCTTAATTTATAATTAATCAAATGTTGAAGATGTTGAAAGATAAAACTAAAAAAAAAAAATCAATTAAAAAAATAGACAAAAATACCTTGAATCAATTGAGTTAACTTATCAAACATGTTATATGAGTTATGAAA
Source organism: Populus euphratica (assembly GCF_000495115.2). Taxonomy (NCBI): domain Eukaryota; kingdom Viridiplantae; phylum Streptophyta; class Magnoliopsida; order Malpighiales; family Salicaceae; genus Populus; species Populus euphratica. The sequence goes on from NW_011499928.1 coordinate 15,044, forward strand.
CTGAGATAACCATATAAAAAAAAAACTATGATAAATTATAAAGTTTAATCTTCCATAAACTAAATATTTAATGATGAAATTAGATGAAATAATGAAAAAAATATTTTTTTTTCCTTTTTGGACCGAAAGGTGATATATTTGCCATGTTAAATATAATACAACGAAATTGATAAACTTGGTATGCTGCAATTCATGGCTTATGTGGGGCAATACCTAACGGAAAAGAATGCATATCAACAACGCATGATGATACCTCTCCCAACTTTCCAAGTATAAAAAAAACAGAAAGGAAATAGTAGTAAACATAAAAGAATTTGATTATAGTATTCATTATTGTAGTATTATAATAATAATTGAAAGCCCTCGCATTTCATGAGACAGACCTGGTGAGGGGTCAAATAGCATATTCACTGCTCTCTTCTCAATGTTAAACTCATACTTTAATTATGTTCTGTAAATAATCACCAGCAACTTTAATATGATTTCTCTGTCCCAAATGTTAATTTTTTTTGTGTATAATGCAAGGTTGTGAATTCTGTTCTTGTATTTTTTTTTAATTATAACAATATACTTTGATTTTGAAATATTTCTACATGTTATGTGAGATTTATAGTGTTTGTATTTATAATTTAAGAACATATAATTTAATTTTAAATTTAATGATAAATTAATTTAAAATTATACAATTTAAATTTTAAATATAAGTAAAAATATAGAAGTTGATCTAATATAACCTGATTGACTCGATAAATTCAAAAACTTAAATGTCTGGTAAAAACATAATGTAAGTAAAAAAACATTCAAGAAGATGTTTTTTATCTTTTAAATATTAAAACAATAATATATTGGATTAACCTAAACCGTTAGATCATAAAATGACCTAACTCAACTCGGATTAAATTATAAAATCTATGATTCGAGTTATGAGATTATGATAATTTTATAAAAAATAAGTAAAAAAACATTCAAGAAGATGTTTTTTATCTTTTAAATATTAAAATAATAATATATTGGATTAACCTAAACCATTAGATCATAAAACGACCTAAGTTAACTCGGATTAAATTGTAAAATCTATGATCCGGGTTATGAGATTATGATAATTTTATAAAAAAATTAAAATAAATAACAAAAATAAATTCATAATCAATCAATTGTTGAAGATGTCAAAAAATAAAACTGAAAAAAATCAATTAAAAAAATAGATAGAAAAATAACTTGAATTAACTGAGTTAACCTATCAAATCTATAACATAAATTATAAAATTGAAATAATCATAAAAAAATAAATCATGATAAATTATAAAGTTTAATATTCTATAAACGTTTAATAATGAATTTAGAGGAAATAAAAAATAATAATTTAGCACTAACATAACTCAAAAGTCTCTGCAAGAATTTAGCTTAGATTTTTGAAATAGATCAAAATTTTAAATAAGATGAAATTTATTCAAGTTTATTTTATTTTTTTGTTTTATCGAAAGGTGATGTATTTGCCATGTTAAATATAATACGATGAAATTGATAAACTTGGTATTGTGCAATTCATGGCTTATGTGGGGCAATACCTAACGGAAAAGAATGCATATCAACACTGCATAATGATACCTCTCCCACCTTTCTAAGTACAAAAAGCACAGAAAGGAAATAGTAGTAAACATAAAAGAATTTGATTATACTATTCATTATTGTTGTATTAAAATAATAATTGAGACATGGGCACCACTGCCACCAAATTGTGCAGCTTCAGGGTTGGGGTTCACGTTCTAAACAAGCATTTCGTGATTTTCTTTTCCTTATTGTTTTCCATTCTAATTATGGAATAGAAAAGAAAACTTCAACTTGAAGGCTACGTTGTGGGAAGGTAGGCAACGTTGTCAAACAACTACGTTATACTTATTACTCCATGTTGTTTCATTACATATGCTTTGTGTATTTTGATAGCATTTTCGTTGAAGATGGTCCATATCTATTAGTTAATTCCATCCATTTGTTGAAGAAAGCAACTTCTATGGTGATTTCCAACAAAAAAAATGCTTACATGCCGTCCCAAACTCGCTTGCTGACCAGCACAAGATGAGCAAAGTAAACGCCTGTAAGAATATTCAGCACAAAAGCTTGGCCATCTGTTGCCAGAACGAAAATAAAATCCTTTCTAGAAAAGTAAGCATATAATTCATTCATTGCCCATGATGACTACTCATGCCATGCGTGGCTAAGATGTCTACTACTCATTTTTTCTATTCCTACTCTCACAATCTTTCAAAAAAGAGAAAAGATGCAGTCTGAACAATTGTAATTGGGCTATCTTATTATCATAAGGGTCGTTTAAAACTCATTCAAAGACGTACTGTGACTGCATTAATTGCATAGCCACCTCGAAGTTCTCTTATGTTGAAAGTTACTAGAATTGTGTACCTGAGTAACGTTATTAAAAAAAAAATTTGTTTTTTTTTAATATCATAAAATATATTTTTTGTTTTTAAAGATTTATTTTTAATATTAATAAATCAAAATGATATAAAAATACTAAAATAATATATTAATTTAAAATAACATAAAAATTAAGTTTTTTAAATATTTTTTCATAAAACAACAAACAGGCTAATGAAAGTGGAAAATGCAACAAATTTATCAAAACATAACAGAGTAGTATTTAATTGAATTCTACTCCTACATTCTAATTGCCAAAAGTTACTGGGGCTTCTACCTCTTTCCAAACTAGGGTACAGGTAATAATAATTATTTTTTAAAATATTTTTATTTAAAAATATATTAAAATAATATTTTTATTTAAATTCATTAAATTCTTATAAAATATAATTTACATTGCGTTTCAAAACAGTATCATCTCAGCTCATCTATTCTCTAGTAGTTGTTATAAAAGAGGAATTGAGGTAGCCCTGTATTAGAGACTCTAATACAATAAAAATAATGTTATTTCAACCCTACAAATTTTTATTCCCATTTTGTATTCAGTGAAATAATAAAAAATTATTTTTAATATTTTAAAAAAACATTATAAACAAAGTATACTGATATTATTTAATATCAAAATAAATCTTTTTTTTAATTCACGTAGGTGTCTAAGCAAATTTGTGTATATCTTAATTAATATTTTTATTGAATATTTATTAAGAGTTTATTCATGTAGTCCCACAAAAAGAAAAAGGTCAAATAGAAGAGAGAAATCAATTAGAAATCAATTTTTTTCTAAAATAATTATTAATTTAAAATGATAAAATATAAAACATACATGTGTATCTATATGACACCTTAAAAAGATAGGCCATACCAGTCAATCTTTTTATATTTATAAACTCTATTTTAAGTTATTAGTGTTTTAGGGTTAAAATACAGGTTAAAATACATTTTCCTAATTAGTTGTATCATAAGCCCAACCCCAAATTCCTATTTAATAGTATATTGTATTACTACAAGAGGTAAGATAATAATAAGGAAAGATCCACTTATACATGTGTATGGCTAAGGATTTCACTTGATCTTTAAGCCATTTATTTGTGTACATCTAAGGTAACTTAATTAAAGAAGAGGAGCTTGGTAATATTCTATTAAGTATTAGATGTAGTAAAATAAATGACTTAAAAAGCATGTAAAAAATTTAGTTTTACGTATGTATAACTGGATCATTTTTTTCTAAAAAAATATTAAATAAGTTTATATTAATCATGATTTTTTTTCAACAATAAAGGGATCCTCAAGTCAATTTACCTGTCAAACGAGACTAAACCCCCCTTTAAGCAATTTTAAAAGCATGTCTCCCATATTAATGTATTTAACATGGAATGGAAGAAATTTGTAAATAGCAATGCACAATAAATTCCTAACCAATTTTAACGGATTTTTTATTGAAGTTTTAAAATTATAATCATATTGTACGTACTGTATATAATATTTACCAATATTAAGTTTTAATATATAAATTTTAGGTATTGTTTTTTATTGGATTAATCATGTATTTGGTTTCTTTGTGTTTTTTTTTATGTGATTTATCTTCTTTTTTTGTGAATTTGATACTTCTATTCTTAAAAATTTGTTAATTACATCAAGAAAAAAAAGATTTCATCAATTTTTCCTTTAATTGTACAATTAATTACTTAATTTCAACAAGTTAATGTCCGTTCAGTGACATGCGCTAAAGAAATTAAAATCTGAAAAATCTCCAAAAATCTAAATGCAAAATAATTGATTGAAGAATTTTAAAAAATAAAAAACACCATAACTCTTAGTTAGTGTCCGTTCAGTGACACGATACACTACAATTGTAATTATATTTCACCAACAAAAATACAAAAAAAATAATATTTTTTATTAATTTGCTAATCGATGTCTTACCTCATGAGTTTTTATTAATTTGCTGCCAGAAATCGTACCTTTTTGGAGGCAATATCTACAGGTCATACTCTAGTTTTAAAATTCTTTTATTTCCAATCACTCATTTTGTCGGTGCGAAATATATATATAAAATTTTTTTTAGTGGCTTTTAAGCATATGGATTAGGATATCGACAATAAATCTGATTTGAAAAATGAAGAATTATGTAATTAGTTTTAATATGTTGATGTTAAAAAATAAAATATAAAAATATTATTTTAATATATTTTTAAATAAAAAATTTTAAATAATAATTATTACTATATTTTTAAATATCTCAAATATCCATTTAAAAAACTAGTGGACCTCATGCTTATTTAGAATGGTTTGTTTTAAAAGCAAAACCATTTTTTTCAGCTTTTGGTTTTATACAAATATTTGATGTATGCATGTTTTACTTGAAAACTAGGCTATTTAATTTGTGGTATTAATATAAAAAAACTTAAAATCTTGGCATAATAACATAATTTAAAAAAAAATATTGATGAAATAATTATGTTGTATTAATTGTGGTTTTAAAATAGCATATATAAAATAGTCTTGATTAAAAACACAACATTAAGTAAAAACAACATTTATAAAACATAACTTTTTTATATATTATGTTTTGAAATTGGTATAACCAACAAAACACTAGCAAACTTTAGATTTAATTGATTTATTGAAGGAAATTGCTTATCATATTTGTCTTGATCTATTTCCAAAAAGTGAGGACAATTAGGCTCTTGTTGTTTGGTATAATAAAATGATTTATCCTAAATATAATTACACATTTCTTATCTCAATGATCTAAACATGAAACTTTCTTACCAAGTTTATTTTTAACTTAAAACTTTCTTCTTCACAAAATATTTAAGCACTTATGGAGACTTAAGCTAATTGAAAATTATCCATAGTGTTTATTTATCTATTTAGAATTGATCTTTCTAATAGTAACTTAATCTTAACACCATTCTTTTCTTTATAAAGTTAAATATTACTTAAAAACTTTTTTACTCCTAAATCAAAACCTTTAACTTAATATTTATGACTAAGTGTTTACTTATAACAAATAGTAAATAAAATACAGAATCATCTTTATATTCATAAACAAAAGATATTATTACATCATCATTAACATTTATTGTCTCATTTTGACCTAATATATTATTATCTATATTGGCACCAGACTCAAACTGAATCATATCTATGTGCGATTAGCATATGAATTGTCAAATATACTTTCATCGTCTTTTTGCAGTAAATCATTCATCTATGACGTGTTTTATCTATGACGTGTTTAGCCTGCTCTTAATTGACCAAAAAATTGTGATGCTTTTTTACCCGTTCATTCATATATTGGGATAGAAAAAAGAGTTAATTGACTACCTATATACAATTCTATCATATTCAATCCACTTTAGATAGAAGAATCATTCAATGTTTTAAAACTAAAATCACTTACAATTGATACAAAATAATACTAATGTTCCCCAACTTTAGACTTTCAAGTTATATCAACTCCAACATCATTATAACTCCATCAAAGCTTGTGACATATAACATGTTTAGTATCCATAAGGGGCATGCATAAATTACAATTCAATAGTATATTACATTCATCATTGTAAGTGATATTATTGTTCATATATCAAGAGCAATAATACTATTGTAATGATATAACATAAAAATATTATAAGATATTTTGTAGAGAAAAATAAAGTTGATTTCAGTTAATTTAACATAATCAATTAAAATCTCGAAGACAACTTTGTCGACAAGTCAACACGAAACTTAATTGATCCAAATGCAACCTAAATTATGTTATTTTCATGCTTATTGTATGAAATCAATCATAATTGGTTCATTTCAAAGCTAATTAACACAAATCAATCAAAATCCTCAATTTTGACAACTTAGTCGACAAATCAATATAAGTCATAGTTGATTAAAATTAAACATGATTCATGTTATTTCCATGCTCAATTTTTATTGCATAAATTCATAGCTATTTAACACAATTAGTTCAAATCCTAATTTAAACAAACCTAATTTTCAAACTAAACTCTAATTTCGAGCAAACATAAAATAACTATAAAATATACCAAAATAATAAAAATGTAAGTTGTTTACCTTACCTTTTTTCAACTAGGAAGTGGTGGCAGTCTAGTGCACGTGTCTCAAAGAATGGTGGTAGTGTTTTGGGTGGCGATTCAGAAGCTAAACATGGTGAATGGAGGCTTGAAGATGGGGAGAATGATTTTTTGGTGTGTTTTAAAGCTATGAGTGGTAGTTTTGACCTTTTTTTTAGATAAGGTTGGTGCAGATGACAAGTTTTGACAATTTTAACCTTTTTGTTTTACAGAGAAAGACAATATAAATGATAAGTTTTGAGAAAAAAAAAAGAGAAAAAGGTTGCAACTATGAAAGAAGGGAAGAAAAAGAAGCTAGGTTAAATTTCATGAATTGTCATGATTTACAATTGAGATATCATGAATTATTATATTTTAAAAACACGATATTCAACAAATATTATGATTTTGAAACTCAACAAACTTAAATGTTGCTATTGTAAATCATGATATGTACAACTTGTTCTATTTATCAATTCTATTTGAAATTGTGCTATTCTATTATTTTTTAAATTTATTATGCTAATTTAAAAGAAAAATCTTAAAATTAAAGCACATGAAAATTTTAAAAAAGGCCTTGCTTTTTTTTTAAGCAAAAATATAATATCCATGCTTAAAAAAAAATTATTATTGAATCCACTATTTTATATAAAAGAAAATATAATTTCTTTATAAAAATAATAGTTAACATAGTAGTTAGTTACTAAACACTGCTTTTATTAATCTTACCTTTTCTTTTTCACAATGCACCACAATTTAATACAACAACATCAAAGAGATTCCCATAACAAATTGCTTTGCTTTTGATAACTAAAAAAACAGTATTTTACTTTGTTTTAAAAGCAATATCCCTTTCTTTTGTTTTCTTTTAAAGTGTTATATACTTTGATTTCAAAGCAAAATATACAATAAACAAACAATGGTTTTAGAAAAATAAAAATAAAAATATATGTGCTTTAAAAACATAAAAATATTAAAAAAATATCTGTAACTTTGATAATTAATCCACTATTAATCACAAATTTAGATAAATTATCCCTAACAAATTAATTCATTTATATCTTTTCTTCTTCCGCCGCATTTCTTCAATCCAATTCAACCCAAGATCATTAGTCATAACCTTTACATGAGCCATTACTTCAATTTTTTTTATGATTTTCTTTTTAATTTTGATATACCAAATTAATTTAAATTGAAGGGAAAAATTAAAAATAAAAATCAAACTTATAAAATAATAAAAAAAGTAAAAATCACGAGAATAATGACTATTTTTTTTTTTAAAATATATAAGTCAAGATCATGAATTCAAAGATGAAGTTAAAAACAAGTTAAAATTTGATAAAAAAATTAATAATAAAAATATTAATAACCAAACATAAAATATCATAAAATAAAAGGATAAACTTTATTTTTTTAATAGCCAACATAAAATTCAAGAAAAAAAAATAAAAATGAAAGGGACGAGTAATGACCAAGTGTCATTGTAACTACCATGCACACTGTTCTAAGTAGAAAGGGGTGCTATGTAGCTTTCAATGCTGTAACAAAAGCTTGCATTTCTCTACCAGATAGCGGTTCACATGTTACTTGAAGGGTACAAAGCCAACTTATATCAAGTATGTGCCAATAATTTTTTTAAATAATTTTTTTAAAAATCAATAATTTTTTTAAAAATATAAAAGATCGAATTGCCCTTAACACAACTTAATAATAACAAAAAAAAAAAGATTGAATTGTTCTTAACACAACTTAATAATAACAAAAAAAAATCCATGTGAAATAACAGAAACACCACATATGCAAGGTTTAGAAAATTTGATTTTAAGGGCAATTTAGTCATTTTTTTTTAAATAAAACAAAAAAGCAAACATTCCCCTTAATACTAAGACAGAAACACCACAGATGTAAGGTTTAAAAAATTTGATTTTAAAGGCAATTTAGTTAATTTATTTTTTTTAAATAAAGCAAAAAAGCAAACATTCCCCTTAATACTAATTAAATGAAAATAACTTTTTAGAGCAATTTAATAATTTTATTATGAAAAAATATAAGCCAACCATAATGTCCATTGTGAGTTTGGCAATTACATTTAAATGTTATTAGTGTGGTGGGGTAAAATTGTAGATTTATTATGTGAACCCACACCAAATTGTGAGTATATGCACAGTATTTAACTGATTCCAATTAGTTTTTTTTTTAATTTTTTTAAATGGTGAGTAGGAATTTGAATGGCTTGCTAAAAAAAAGAGTTGGAATTGAAAGCCTGCATATTATTTGAGATCAACCAGTAAATTGAATTATTCTTTCATGGTATTTCGTATGGGAACAAAAGTCAAAGTCTGACCAAGAATTTAGAGTTGTGTTTGGAGAGTGAGACTTCGAAGCAGCAAACACAATCTCAAACACTTCTACATAACTCACGCCGTATCCCTTCATGTACGGCAAACGTGCACGCCTACGTATGAAAAGATGACTCCTGCTTTTACATGGTCATAGAAACTTGGCCGGCTCATAGCTGACTCGATTTTTAACCTAAATCTTGGGGAAGTTAAAAAAAAAATAAAAAATTCACAGGTAATTTAGTTTGACTCAATTAAATCAAAATTTATCCTTAAATTTTTAATTTGTTTTAAAATTTGTTTTAAACTTTTTTAAATTAAAATAAATTAAATTATGTATTCAATTTATAACTTGAATTTTAAATTAAGTCGTGAATCAAATCGACCGAATTAATTTATGAACCGGGCCTCAAGCTGAGTGACTTATGAAAATTAAAAAAGATGTATGGTACTAATAATTTAATAATTTGACAAATTCTAGGGGGGGAATCAATAACGGGGCAGGCAGTAAAGCCAGCTGCTGAAATACAATAGCAGGCAGCGGCTATTGTTTGGGGTATATTGCAAAAAGATAAATAAAAAGCAAAGCACAGGCCTTAAATGAAGCGTTGTTTTCCACAAGGCTTCAAATAAAAAATAGCTCCAAATTTTGCCAAGTTCTCTTTGGCAGCTTCTTTAAACTTCTCTCACTATTTGAAGAGACTTCGTGACTGAGTCCACTAGATGATTTCATCCATTATTTGTACGGGTACTAGCAAAATCTGAAATAGAGAGAGAGAGGGTGTCTGTTTTTATTTTTACTTTTTCTTGCTTTACCTTTGTTGGGTTCTCTGGAAATACAGCAATGGCTGAGTATATTTGTGTATTAAACAAGGTGCCTACTGATTCTCAATTCAGCCTCTTTTGTATTAGTAGAATACTGGGATTTCCTTAAAATGCTGCTATATTTTTTTTTTTAAATTTTTTTATCTGGGTGGTGTTGAAGGATGCTTTTTTTTTTTTTAGTTTAATTAATTTTAGTAGTTATATTTGCTGTAGAAAAGGCTGTTTCTTCGTGTAAATTGTTGTTTCAGTTTTGTAAGTTGATGGTTGTGTGGAACATGTTTTGAAATGGGTTTGTTGAATAATGCATGTCCCGATCTGGGTTTTTTTCGTGGTTTTCCTAGTTGTTTATATTTCAATTTCTAAGCTTATTCTTAGCTTACTGTTCTCCAACCGACACTCCATTTGTTCTTCCTTTTATAAAGATCATTTATTTTTTCCTTTTCTGGCTGTTTATACGATATAGATTCTATGGTTTTGGTGCTTTCTGTTGTTAATTGTTTGTGGTGAAACATTGTTGTTATTTTGAATTATTTCTTTTCACAGTAATTTCTTCACCTGCCAAGCTAAGATCAAGACTGGAACGATAATTTTACTTTAATTTCAGCTGTTCCTTGTTCTTTAAAGCTAGTTTGCATACTATTTCTTCCATTATTAACAAGCTTAATTTGCTCTTTAACAGGATACGATAATCATAAAGCCTGCTAAGAAAACTCCCATTTTGTTAAGGATGATAGTTTTAGTGTTTGCAATGGTCTGCGGTGTTTATATCTGCTCAGTTTGTTTAAAGCAGATAAGTACCCATAGTAAAATTAAAATTCAAGATATCCAAGTCATTGAGAGGCCGTCTCCTGATGTTGACCACGAAAATTTGCATATTTCTACTGTTCATTATCCAAATCCTGAAACTTTTGGCAGGTAATTGGGCATCTGTGCCTTTTGTTTTTGAATTGGATTTAATTAAAAAGGTGTGCTTAAGTACTGTGTTGGTGTGTTTCCAGGGCTGAATGTGCACATAATCCTGTGCGATACTTTGCTATATTATCGATGCAAAGATCTGGGAGTGGATGGTTTGAAACATTGTTAAACAGTCATGTTAATGTAAGCTCAAACGGGGAGATATTTTCTGTTTTGGATAGGAGGATAAATATTTCATCAATTACACAAACTCTTGATAAAGTCTACAATTTGGACTGGTTCACTAGTGCATCAAAGAATGAATGCTCCGCAGCAGTTGGCTTCAAGTGGATGCTTAATCAGGTAACTGAGGTTGAAAAGTAGGTTAAAGTGTAAATCTTTACCTTATTTGTGCTGCTAGGTGGGGTACTAAAAGACTTGTTTGATCACACACTGTTGGCACAGTAATTAGAAACATCAAGCTGACAACTACCACATTAGTGGTTTCCCAGAATAACCTATCAATCTAAATCATGAAATGGATTTAGGTGTATCCTGTTTTTCATTGATGTGCTGCTTAAATAGTGGTTTTAGTTTGAAAGGAAAAAAAGAAGGAAAAAATAGTATTTATGATAAAATATCCAACTTTAAACTCTCAAGGAGACGAGCCCCGGGTCAAACTGTTTAGTGTTTAACAATCTTGTATTCATGTGTGAAACTATCGTATCATACCGGCTTACCTCATGGTTCATCCAATCAGGATATATGGTATTAGAAACAAAATGGCAAGAAGGAACAGCATCAACCTTTAGAGAAACAAAATGGCAAGTAGGAACAGCATCAACCTTTAGAAACAATTGACACTTAAAAGTTCTAGTATTATTCTATAATAGGAATTCCTACCAGATTTGTGAAAACCCCCTTTTGGATCTAAATTAATTGCATCAGCTTCTTGTATCTTGTTAAATTATTGGTACCTTAAACTATGCAGATATAACGGTGGTAAGGTAGCATTCTTCGTTGTTTCTTTTTTATTTGATGGATATCAGCTGATGTTTAGAAGGGTTTGTGAGCTATGAGCTGCTGTTTTGCTAATCCAGTTTCTGTGGTGGGAGAACAGGGTGGATCAATAAAGTGTAGCTGATACTGAACTTTTAGGAGGACTAAAAGTTGTGTTTTTTGTATGTTATTAATCTATACCCAAACAAAAACTGTGTTTGGATGTTAATAAGGATTTTCTTCATTTTCTGTCTGGTTTTTGGAAATCAGTTGCTGTACCATGCAAGAGCACTTTCTCATTTAGAGACCGAAGGCAGTTTACATTTTTTATCATAAGAAGACAGTTTAGCTTGATAGTAGTACTTTTAGCAATTTTCACTTGGATAACTTTATAGGAAATGTTTACTGTTTTGCTTATATAAACTATAAAAATAAAGAATTTTATGGTTTCCATATTTGCTTGAAGATTATATACTTTTAGGACTGCACTTTGCGTGGTTGAATGAGGTTACAGAAGTGCATTTTTCATTTTGTTTCTGCATGTCAGTTTTTTTTCAATTTCTCCCATCTATTTGCTAAAATAATATCCAGCTAAGGTAACCTTAGGGAGGCAGAACCCCCATTTATATATGGGGGACTAGAAGAAGGGTCGTGTGCATGTGTTACTGAAAGTTTGTTTTGGGGAGGAAAATTCCAAAGTAATAATCTGGCCATTTTTTTTTTTTTCATGCAGGGAGTAATGCAGCATCACAAGGAAATAGCAGACTACTTCAACCGCAGGGGTGTATCTGCAATATTTCTGTTTCGAAGAAATCTACTACGTCGCATGGTTTCAGTTCTTGCGAATTCCTATGACCGTCATGCTAAGCTATTGAATGGGACCCACAAGTCTCATGTTCATTCCACAGAAGAGGTCTTTCTTTATTTCCCCTGCTTCCACCAACTCTAACTCTCTTTCATGCTACATATAGTGTTAAGCTTTCAGCTGTAATTTCTTGTAGGCTGAAACACTTGCAAAATACAAGCCTATGATCAATTCCACACTGTTGATTTCTGATCTGAAGGAGGTTGAGATCACAGCTGCCAAGGCCTTAGAATACTTCAATAGCACCAGGCACATTGTTCTGTACTATGAGGATCTCATAAAAAACCCCACAGTAAGTTATCATGTCAAGTTCTCACACAAAATACATCTTGTTTTCAATATTTTGAAGTTCACTGAGAAATACCATGATCATTGGAATGATTCTTGTTTCCAAAAATTTCTGCCATTCAACCAGTTGATCTATAGATTAATTCTAACTATTCTTTTTTTTTTTTTAGTATCTATTTTAAAATTCTGGTGAAATTTAATTTATGTCTTGGGCTCCCTTAAATGGTTCCCATCTTGAGATAATCCTTTCCTCTTGAAACAGTCTACCATTTGAATTGTCAGTTTGTGATTGTGGTAGTTTTGCATTTGTTGATAGCACTGTAAATCGTCACTCAGTGCGCATTATTTATCATGCTTGTGCTGCAGAAACTAAAAGATGTTCAAGCATTTCTAGGCCTTCCAGTGATGGAGCTAAAGAGCCGTCAGGTCAAGATACACAAAGGTCCATTGGCAGACCATGTTAAGAACTGGGAAGATATCAACAACGCACTGAATGGGACTGCATACGAGAGTTTCCTCCAAGCTGACTATTAAAGCTATAGCTAGTCTGCTAACTTTTGAACAGTGTGAATACCCACTTCAACTAATTTTGTTAGAGCTGACAAGGTAAGTGGTTCCCATAAAATTTTTTGACAACCACAACCAGGTGCATCTTCCAGGCTTGTATCTTTTTTCTTCATTCAACTCGTTGAACTTGGTGCTCAATTTCTTCACTCGACTCGATGATCTTTGTTCTCGAACTCTTGTATCCCTCCGATTCTAAGCAATACCATGTAAAAATGTGATCTAATCAATTTTAAGCAAATAGGAGCAATTATTCAGTAGAAAAATGTGTATTTGGTAATCCACAAGGGCCAGTACAAGTGGTAAAAGACTTTTGAGTCAAGACAGTGGGTGGTCGAGTTCTAGTTGCAACCGTGGATATAGCTTGTGTAGATAATTCTTGTGTGATGGAGCCTCTGTCCAGTAAAACGCTAGCTTGTGTAGATAATTCTTGTGTGATGGAGCCTCTTCCAAAAAAACGCTATTCTTGATCAAGGGATCTCCCAAGGATATAAAAAAAGAAAAAACTGTGTGTTTGGTCTCCCTACCTTTCGTTTCAGTTTGGCCCTACTTTTCTATTCTAATGTCATTCCTCGTCTCTTTATTTCTTTATAGCTCATTTATTTCCCATGGATGTTGGGAAAGTCTGATAGGATTTGTGTCTAGGTTGCAGGTACTTGATTCCAACTTGCTAGGTAATCGGATTTTAGCTGTCAAAATCACAGTAATCTAAAAATCTAGAGCCTTTGGTTTTTTTTTTTAAATTAATATTTTTTTGTGTTTTTATTAGAAATAATTTTTAAAAATTTAAAAAATTATTATTTTAATGTATTTCTAAGAAAAAAATATTTTTTACCATATTTTAAGATATATCCGCATGTTGCGAGTTTAGCTTAATTTCAGAGGGCATTATTTGATTTAAATGGTGTAGTGCTTCACAGCTTCCTCAAATTGAATTGTTTTGTATATCTAGTTTTCAAGCATGCAAGTTTTCTTATGTTCAATGGAGAGGGCGAGGCTAGAATTATATTGAATGCATAATAGTGGCAAGTCTTTTTAGTTTCTACATGGCTAAGCAAACCGAGGGATGGTAATTCTCTTAAACTTCACTGGCTGCTTGATTTCTTTTCCCATGAAACGTTTTAAAATCAATGACCTTTGTCAGAGACCTGGCTCGGCGGTGGGAAATAAATGCTAGCAAATTCTTCTCGTTTTAAGCGATGTCCATTCTTTTTGTTTTTCTAAAAAAAAAAAACACAAGAAGCTGAAAGTCCATTCCAACAGAACTTGAAACCATAGTTTTCATACCCAGCTCTGTAGTTGGCTTGGTTTAGAACTTGAGTTTTGAATTTTGATTAGGTTATTAAGTCATTTAAATTGTTTTTTTAAATTAAAATGATATTATTTTAATAAAAAAAATTAATAAGTTGTAATTGGGTTTTTAACTGAGTTTTTGATTGAGTATTGCTAGATTAACAGGTATTGGGTTAACTAACTAGGTGGTTATATTAGATTTTTTTTTCTTTAACTTAATTTAGTTTTGATCCCGGATTAACCACCTCTTGGATCAACCTGCTGACGGAAACTGAAATTCAAAACCATGCTTGCAACAACCATTATAGCTTGCACGAAGGTTAGGATCTAAGACAGCTGGGTCAAGTTTAGATAAAAATAAGCACGCCGACATGGTCTTGCAAGTTGCAGGCCCGAGTGGATCATTGAGTTTTTTTTTTTGTTGGGGAGTAGCTCTTTTTGGGCAAATAATAACTTATGTACACAGGATTTTGTCCCAAGGGAGAGAAAAAAAAAAAAGATTACGAGTATGCTTAACAACCATTTTTTTTTTATTTGAGTAAGAAATATTTATAACTGCTTAATTTTTTAAGTTGAAATTATTATTTGCCTTTGATTTTTAAGTTTGTAGTATACATAAGTTTCGGATTAATTATTTATGTAATTAAATATTTATTAAATTTTGAAAATTATGATTATCTACTTTAAATATTTTCTGATGAAAAATCAGAAGAGTACGCCTTTATATATATATATATATATAGTATGAATACAAGAGGTTTACATATGCTCCAACGTTAATAATGTTGGAAATATAATCAAAGAGATTTCTATCAATTAAGGAATCTAGATCTTAAAAGTTGCCGGGCTGATGAGTTTTTATAAAATATCTACAAGTTAATCAATTAAGGAAATTAAAGAATACTTGTATAAATATATTTGGATAAAATATATGGTATTTATTCCATTTATTTTATTCCATAGATTTCTATCGATGTATAAGATGTATAATGTTATCATGAACATGTTGAAGAATGAAGTGATTATCAATTTTAATATATTTGGATCGTTTATATAATATTTCATTATGAGTGATCTAGATAATATTATGATTATCATAGTATAGAGATGGGGGACTGGATGTTAAGCACCAAAATCCTTAAGAAGCCATCATAAAACATGCTACAAATTTCGAAGAGATATTAAGAGCAAGATACTCAACATCTGTACTTGAGTGAGTTATGGCGCTTTTATTTTTTTTCTACGGAAAGAAATCAAAAAAATTATAAGAGAAAAACAATACCTTATAATAGGATGATGATTTGTTAAGTTAATGCTCTGCTCGTCCAAATCTGCATCAAAATACCCTTATCATAGCGAAAAATAAATGTAAAACGAGTTATGTAAAGAGCATATATAAATTAATTAATAATATGCTTAACATCTGCTATGTTAAGGCAAATGACTGAAAGATGTATAAGATTTCCAAATCAGTCACTTGCATAGCATTGAATCAAGAAGTGGTGTCCTATTAATAGTATAAACATGACATTTATATAAAGATATATACAAGCAATCTTAGTATCTATTAAAGAATTAAAGAAGATCAAGATAGATAGAAGATCAATACAATATTTGATGTGAGAAAGTAGTAGCCAATGCTATCTGAAGAGACTTTTAAGCCTAAAAAATAATTAAGCTTGTCTAGATCTTTCATTTCAAAGTCTAGATCTTTCATTTCAAAGTGTTGGTTAATGAATTTTTTAAGTTGAGTGATAACATAAGTATTATCATTTATAATTATCATATCATTAATATAAAATAAAATTATTATGCGACCTTTATTTATTTTACATACAAATAAGTTAAAATCATATATATTCAAGGTAGACATAAAATAACTCATTTTAGAGTTAAATTTAACAAACATAGCTCAAAGAACTTGTTGGAAAAGTTTTTTAAAAATGACACTTATTCAATGAATGGTTATAAATAAAAGGAGACCATGTTGGAAGTAAAGCAGGTGCGGTATAAAATTAACATAACAATGCAAGCTCCGTAACTCAAGAATAAGAAGAAGAAATGCTTTTATTAAGTTTTTCTTACTAAGCTCTTTTAGTTGTTCTTTCTCTTTTGTGCTTATTAATAATGGTAAAGTATAAGTTTTTTGTAGGCATAAAATCTTAAATAATCAAGAAATTAAACTAATACAAGGAAATTCTAATTTGAACATAAATTGTATTCTACCAACTAAATCAGCCAACTGTTTAAAAATCTAAAATTTAGTTTACTTTTTACATCCCCTTTTAAACTTGATTTTTTTATAACTCACAAAACATTTTTTATTTTGATAAAAATACCATATTTGAGTGGCTTTGTGAATATATTTGTGATTTAGTTTTGTATCTTTACATACTTGACTTCAACTTTCTTATTTGCAATATAATTTGATAAGTAATGAAATAATATGTCAATATGCTTAATTCTATCATGAAGTACTAGATTCTTTGGTAATAAAATGACCGATGAGTTATCCATACAAAATTTGATATATTTTTTATGGCATTCACAATTCCTTTAATCATCTTCTTAGCTATATGAAATGATAAACACATAACATAGTAACTATATATTTAGCTTCACATGTTGACAAAGTGATTATAAATTACTTTTTTGAACCCCATGTAAATGTTGTGTCTCCTATATAGAAAATAAAACTTGTTATGCTTTTTCTATCATCCATATCTTCAGTCTAATCATTGTCACTATAACCTATAAATTCAAAACTATTAGAATAACCATAGAATAAGTCAAAATCAATAATACATTTAATATACTTAAGAATTCACTTCAAAACTTTAAGTTGTGTTTTAATAGGTATCTCTATAAACCTATTCACAAGTACCACTCAAAAAAATATATTTAGACGAGTGCATGTCAAATATCTTAAACTCCCAACTAAGCTCTAGAATGTTGTAGAGTTTATTCTTTCCCCTTCATCACCGTCGCGGGGTGCGTGAGCATTGTCTGGCGACGGCGGAGGCTCTTGTCGTGCCTCCTTATGAGGAGTGTTGTGTGTTGGAAAATTATGATTAATTTTTGGGAGTCACCACCTAGTATTATGGTTACTAGAAACCTATGGTTTGCGAGAGTCTGAGTAAGGGACTGGTTGTGCAAGGGGAAGACGCATCACTCCCAATGCACCCTACCTAAGGTAAGCTGCATTGTTATTTGATTGTTTTTTAAGTCAGGTTTCTATTTGTTGGTCTTTTCTAAGGCTCAGGGTAGATCTCTCTTCATGAGAGAGTCTCTACCTTATCAGATTAAATCCTAATCGTTCTAAAGTCTGAATATTATCATCGCATTTATTTACATATTGTATCTTTAATACCTGAAGGTATACTTTATCGTGTAATTTTACACCTCACAAATATTAAAATCTACATTTAGATTCTAAAAAACAGGATTAAATTTTTTTTGACATGTTGGCCAAATCTTAATAGATAATCATAAACTGGTTATGATATCTATTTTTGGATTAAAAAATAAAAAAGATGCAATTTTTTTTTAATAAAAAACATGCTTGGAAAAATTTCAGGAATTGGCCGTATGCAACAAAATATTTTTTTTGAAAATGTTTAGAATTTTTTAATAATTTCAGAGGAAACTGACATTTTAATACCGAATTTGTATTTTACAGTGTAAATACACAACCCGATATTATGCAAAATTAGTAAAAAAAAAGAATATATGAGAAAATTATAATTTTTTTGAAAGGATTTTTTTTTCAAGATTTTTAGACTTAAAAAAAAACCACTGCATGAACAGTGGAACTCCACGGGGAAGA
>NW_011499928.1:33473-51774 GCF_000495115.2 Populus euphratica
GGTGGCTGGCAGGGGAAGACAACTTGAATCCAGCAGTGGAGTTGGCTGTAGCGGGTGCAGCTGGAAGAGGAAGAAAGAAGGAAGAAAAAAATACGTGGGAGAGGTTGCAAACAAGAGAGAGAAACCGATGATGGCTCTTGGTGGTTGAGTTGGCTTCCTGTGGTGGAGCTGATGGTGGAATGACCAGTTGTGATGGTGGTGGTGGCTGAAGGCCACGGTGGAGAGAGAAAGAAAGAAGAAAATTTGCAGAAATCGGCAGAAAAACTGGTTTTTTGGCTGATTTTGAACCCGATTTTCTCCTCCCTCAGGCCATCAAATCCACCTCTATTTATAGAAAGTGGAAGAGGGCAATCTTGTCTCCTCTGGAGAAAAATTTTAGCCCTTGATTCAGATGAAAAGGATCCCAACCGTTTTCTCAAAGTAGACATGACGCACTATCAAATTGTTAAATTTGCAATTGTAGGCTGCCTGAGTTGGCCTATTTGGGGTGCTGACCCTGATGTAGAGGGATGTCTGATGATCAGTTTTGTGCAAGTTTTGACAAAGTTGGTGGACGTTAAGTGCATTAAATGCAACTGCAAAGTAGGTAACTGATTAGTACTTAAAAGTGCATTTTTATCATGGTTTTATATCATCATTTTGCACTTGAATTTTTGATCAAAATTCATTTCAGTCCTTCTTCTTTCAATTGCTTTTAATTGAACCCCTAATTGACCTTAAAATTTGAATTTTCTTGTAATTTTACCCCTGATTTCAATCAATTAACTTGGTAAAAATTAAATTTGGTCTCTTAAAATTTTAATCTTCTCAATTAAGCTCAAATTAAGCTCCCAAACTTAATTTTTCACCAATTAAGCCCCAAATAAAATTAATTTGACCCATTTAAAGTGTAATTAAGTCCTTACACTTAATTAAATCATTTAATTGGACCCAAATTAATTCTCAAACATAATTAAAATTTAATTTGGCCCATGATTAAATCAAAGTGGCCTATTAAAAATTTAATTACATCATTGGACTTCATTTTTCACTAATTAAGCCCCAAATAAAATTAATTTGACCCATTTAAAGTATAATTAAATCCTTCAATTGGACCCAAATTAATTCTTAAACATAATTAAAATTTAATTTGGCCCATAATTAAATCAAATTGGCCTATTAATAATTTAATTATGTCATTGGACTTAATTTTTATGCAAATTCATCCAATAATCATTTAATTTGACCTTGAATTTGTATTTTTTATTCGTTCTTGGGCATAATGGGGTATAATTAGGCCTTGAATTTTCTCCAAAAATTGCAGCTTGATTTTTTGACTTGCTTTCTCCACGTTGCCAACTATTATTTTATTTTTTTATTTTGATTTTGAAAAAAATAAATTTTTGAGGAATAACCCAGAATTGGGTTATGACAATCATTATTTGATATCTTCACTTTACATTTAATTGGAGTATTCACTTTTACACAATTATCCATCTTAAACATCTTGAGAACTGTTTTTGCAAACTTCTTTTAATTCATAAAGACTTTATTTTTTTCTTGTTTGATTTCAATCCTTAAGTAGTAGGATATAAGACTAATATCTGTCATCTCAAACTTCTCACTCATTATTTGCTTGAAGTCTTCAAATATCTTTATATTATTTCTTGTGAAGATTTTGTCATTCATATACAACTATATAATAAGAGAATCACCACTCTCTTTGATCTCTACATAGATAACATATTTATAAGGGCATTTAACAAATCTATTCTCTAAGAAATAGTCATTAATGTGACTATGCCAAGCCTTTAAGTCTTGCTTCAATCCATACAAGACTTTATTCAACTTTAAAACCTTAACTTCAGAACCAATAGGTTGCTCAATATAGACATTCTCCTTAAGAAAACCATTAAGAAAGGTTTATTTAACATCTATTTAATAGATTCTCCATCTATGTTGGGCAATGATGACAATGATTCTTTGAATGTTCTCCAAGCTAGTATCCAGATAAAAAACCTTATCATAGTCAATTCCATGTTTTTCACTATAGCCTTTTGCCACTAACCTTACCTTATATTTCTTCACCTCTCCTTTGACATTTTTTTTTAATTTGTAGATCCAGTTGACACCTATTGGCTTCTTTCTAATTGGTTTAGAGACTAATCTTTATTATCATTCTTCTTAATTGATGCAATCTTTATCCAAAACACTTCTTCATTTTGCACTCTTTATTGTTTATTTAAATATTATAAGATCACATGTAGTAAGGTGAAAATATAGTATTACATCATCAATATGATTAGTTACCTCATATAAGTCATCAAGGCTCCTCATTTTTCTTGGTACACTTGGTAGAGTACCACTACTTGAGCTTCCACAAGGAGAAGAAGAAGAAGAAGTTGAGCTCATTGGTGCATATGGAGGTGTAAATATAGGTTATCGATGATCTTCATATCTTTTCTTATTTTCATCAAGAACTGGTAGGAAGTCATATTTCTCACCATCATTTTAAGAACTGGTAGTGATTAGTACTTAAAAGTGCATTTTAACTTCCAATCATATGCTTCTTTTTCATTAAACTCAACATCTTTACTAATCGCCATCTTTTCTTCATTAGGATTGTAAAGCTTGTATCATTTAAACTTTTGATTATAGCCTATAAAGATCATTTTTTTTACTCTTGTCATCTAGTTTGATCCTTACTTGATCATCTACACATACATAGCCGATGCTCTAAAAAACTTTCAAGTGAGAAACCCTTGGATTTCATCTCCAAAAAATTATATAGCTTAATTCTCAACCAGTTGAATATTTTAAAAAATTAACAAAGATAATTTAGAAAAAGAAAAAAAAGAAGAAAAAGTGAATTTTGAAAAAAAAAAGAAAACAAACATGTAAAAAAAAGGAGCAAAAGCCAAAAAAGCTACATTGTTTTCTCCATGTATTATAGATATATACTAGATGCTTGACCTGCACTGTGCTGCAGGTCAATTATTTTTGTATAAAAAAATTAAAAAAAAGCTAAAATCTAAGAATTTTAGGTTTTTTTTGCAAAACTATACCCAATAATCTTGGGTCTGGCTGCAATACTTCATCAAAGAGTAATATTTATAATATTAATAATAATACTATTAAACTTGCATGATTAAAGTTTAAGTGAGTTTGACTGCAACACTAGACGTAAAAACCTTAAAATATAATAACAAAATATAAAAAAATTAATATTATAGAATGAAATTAAACAAAAGAATTAATTGAAAAAAAATAAAATAAAGCAAAGCACTATTCTAATAAATAGTGCTTTGTGAGGAGGGGCACAATAAAATCTCCTCTTGAGATCATAATAATCTGATGAAAAGTAAATAAAATAAATCATAAATTTTAATTTTTAATCAAATCAATATTAAAAGATGAAATTAGAAGAAAAAACTACTTAAGAAAAAGAAAAAAATAAATTAGCTGGTTTAACCCACCAAACCTGGTTAACTTGTCAAACGTAGAATTTATGTCATGAGCGTTTGATAACTAAATAGAAAAAAATAGGAAATATTATTTAAAAAAATCAAAGAAAAAGCAAAAAAAAAAAAAACCTTTAACTAAAAGATATCTACCTTTCACCGTGAATTTGCACAGTGCAATCCATAATGAAAGGTATTTCTTTTGGTTATAGTTACAATGTAAAAGATAAAATTAGAAGAAAAAACACTAATGAAGAAAAAAGAAAAAAAATCTGAATCAATTGGATTAACCCGTCAAATCAGTTTAACCTATTAAACTTGAGATTCGTGTCATGAGAGTGTGATAATGAAATAAAAAAAATTTAATATTAATGAACTAAATTAAAGAAAAAAATTAATGAAAAATAAAAAAAACACAGAAAAAAACCTATAGGAAGAAAATAATTAATGAATAAAAAGACAAAAAATCTAAATTAACTGGGTTAACTTGTCAAACTTGAAATCCGTGTCATGAAAGCCTAATAACTAAATAGAAAGAAATTTAATACCAACAAACTAAATAAAAAAATAATTCAAAAAGGGAAAAACTGATAAGAAGAAAAAAAAACTAACGAAGAAAAAAAATTGAATTAATTAGGTTAACTCATCAAACAGAAACCCATATAAAAAAATTAATATTAATAAAATAAATTAAAAAAATAATTAAAAAGAAAGAAAGAGAAGGCATCAACCTTTTCATCGTGGACTGTACTATAGAGTCCATAGTAAAAGGCATAAAAAGAAAAAAAACTAAAGACATCGGTATTTTCATTGTGGATTGCATACAATATTAAAAGATGAAATTGAAAGAAAAAACTAATAAAAAAAAGAAAAAAATTGAACCAACTGAGTTAACTCGTCAAACCATATTAACTCATTAAATCTGGGATCCGTGTCATGAAATTCTGATAATTAAATAGAATCGTCAAACCAGATGAACTCATTAAATCTGGGATCCGTGTTATGAAATTTTGATAATTAAATAGAAAAAATTTAATATTAAGAAACTAAAGTAAAAAAAAATTAATTAAAAACAAAGAAATAAAGAAAAAAGAAAAAAAACTAAAGGCATCAACTTTTTTACTGTGGATTGCACTGTGCAATCCATAATAAAAAACTTAAAAAGAAGAAAAAAAAAAAACAAAAGCTTGCGGCACAGATTAATTTTTTTTTCTTGCATAAAAAATATATAAAAAAATTAAGATCTAAGAGTGTTAGGTCTTTCTTCAAAGATATAGCCAAAAGCCTTGGGTCTAGCTGCAATGTTTGATTCAAGAGTAATATTTATAATATTTACAATAATATTAAACTTACATGACTCAAGTTTAAGTGAGTCTGATTGCAACATCTGACCCAAGAGCCATGAATATGGATCTGGCTGCAAAATCATGTAATAAAAGTGTGATAATTAAATAGATTAATTAAAAAAAATAAAAAAACCTGTATGAAGAAAAAAACAATGAAGAAAAAAATTTGAATTAATTGGGTTAACCTTTCAAACCTAGGATTTGTGTCATGAAAATTTGATAACTAAATAGAAAAAAATGGACGGGTTAGCCCAGAATTAACTAGGTTAACCCGTTGACATGACCAAAAGATTTATGTCTTCTTCCAAGTGTAAGAGTGTCAAAGTAATAAATAATTCGACAAGACTAGAGTCGAACCATAGGGAGGTTAATTGTACAAATTATAAATAACAACAACAACAACAACAATATTAGTAATACTAATATTAATAGTAATAAGAATACTAATACTAATAATAATATGAATAGTAATAATAGTAGTAGTAATGGTAATAATAATAATAATAGAAGAAGAAGAAGAAGAAGAAGAAGAAGAAGGTAGTAGTAGTAGTAGTAGTAGTAGTAGTAGTAGTAGTAATAATAATAATAATAAAGAAAGAGAAGAAGAAGAAGATGATGAGAACTTTGAGATGGAATATTAATGTAACGATTAAACAATGATAATAACAAATGTCAAGGTTAGAGGTTCCACTAATGGTATATCAAACAAGTATAGTATAAACTCTTATTATTGAATTGGAAACCACACACAAAGGAGGTTCCAATCAGATTATATATTGTTAACATGATTACATTAGTCATCTTATTCAATTAATGCTAATACTTGTAAATCTCGTCAAGCATTCATGATTATAACTTATGTTAACAACAAATCAAGTTCCTTTCATAGCTCAGGTGTCGGTTATACCATACATTATGGGCTATGAAAGTGCCAAGCATTTGTTGTACCAAGTGTTATACAACATAAATCAAGATTAGTCATTTAACAAGCAAAGTATTAAAGAGTGAACAAGATAGCAAATATAAAACATGTTAGTATCAAACATTAAAGTCCATATTAAGTTTACATTATACTTATTCTTACACCATTAGTGTAACCTTTTCACCTTGACATAATTAACTTAGCTAGACATAATGAAAGAAAGCAAAATAGATAAACAAAATAAGAACATAAAAGTTAACTAAGTAAAGGAAAGGAAATGAAAGGCATAAACTTAATATTAATGAAAACAAAGCATAAAAAATACAAAGAGAGAAAGGAAGAGCATGATCTTGATCTGGAAATCAAGATGCCTAAATGCATGGCAAATGCCTCCTTTTATAGGCCAAAAATGGGAACTATTGATTTGATGACTAATTGATAAGTGGGTGACCAACTTTTGACTTGGTGACAATCCTTATCTTCTCTTGTCTGCCCAAAACGTCATTGATAACGTCAAAATTGGAGCCAGTTGTAAACATGAAAGTTGTAGGCAATTGTCTCAGCTTTCTTGTGTAAAAATTTCAGCTCATTTGGACTTCTAGAACTCCAGATATGGCCAAAATACCGAATAGTGCTCGGGCTGGAAGACAGATTCGGGCTTCTTTGTTGTTGCTACAATTTGGACTTGATAATGGCCTTTTTAGATCTTGGGCTCCATATGAAAGTTGTAGGCCTATGTCTTACCTTTCCATCCATATAAATTGGACCTAAATCTGAGATCTGTAGCTCCAGATATGACCCAATTACCGAACAGTGTTCCGGTTTGGATTGCACCGACATCTCTTTTCTAAGTTTGGCCATCTCTTTATCCTTGCAATTTAAGTTCTTCAAGTCATCAATCAATCCTTTCATTTATGTGATAGGCCTGCATTAAAAATAGACATTTACCATAAATTATAGGTATCTTATATTATTAGATACATTATTATAAAACATATTTTAGTTAAGGAGTTATTGATACTTCAAGTGCAAAATGATGATATAAAACCATGATAAAAATGCACTTTTAAGTACTAATCACACCCCCCAACCAGCTTATTACTAGTCCCTAGTAATCAAAGCGTTAAAATAGAAAACAAATTTGCAAATTTCACAAAGCAAGGTATTCATCATTTAACTTCCATTAGTCTATCCAGATAAACAAACTCTCATTAAATTTATATATCTGCTCAATACCTCTTAACAAGATATTAATAAACCTTTCTTTTGTGCTCAATGTATCAACACATAATTATGGGGCTTTTCTTGGAAGAAAACAAAATTTTTGTTCTAATGTTTAAGGTTAACTTCCTTGGGTTGGGATTACTATTTTTGTCTTTTTTTTTTTTTTTAACTCTATATACATATACTTTAAAAACATCATGCATCTTTAACCCATGTAATGAGCTTTCAGCTAATGACTCCCAGACCAGTTGGTATTAGGGCATTAGGTGTTAAGACACCCCTACGAGCTTAGTAACTCGGGTCGCAGATACTGATATGTAGATAGTGCAATGTTTGATTCCCTTAAGCTTTTCTCCTCAACCCATGTAACAAGCGTTGGGCCAATAGCTCCCAAGTCAGTTGACTTTAGGGTATTAGGTGTTAAAACACCCCTTCGGGCTTAATTGCTTAGGTTAGGGAGGCTACGAAACCAAACTTATCTACATTTTTATTATCATCATTTTTTTTTTCTTTTTTTTTTTTTTTTTTTTTTTTTTTTTTTTTTTTTTTTTTTTTTTTTTTTTCTTTTTAATTATATACAATCCCTTTCCCTTAGTTGTTACCTTTAACAAAAGAACATAAATAATGTAATAATCCAATATGCAACCCACAATCATATGTTAAAGTGTGTGTGTGTAAATTAAGGTTTAAGAATACATGTTAAATAAGTATATGAGCAGAATTAAGTGGTAACAATACGAGAGTTTGTAAACCTGAATATTTCAGGAAGTATTATAATAGACCTTGTTAAGAATGGTTACTAAGATACGTCTCAAGAGTCAACAAAATTTATCATTACTCTGCCATCTTAGTAACAAAATAAGGCAAAAAACCTAGTAACAACAATTATGCACATGCTTTATGAAATGAAAAACAATTTTTTTTTATCAACTACTACCCTCTCCCCCCAACCAAAACGAGACATTGTCCTCAATGTTCTAAGGTAGAAAGATAGAGTATAGAAGATATCACCTGAAATAATGAACATTAACAAACCTGAAACACACTGAAACAAAAATAAGAAATGACAAAACACAAATATTATGTTATTAATAAAAAGAAAAGACACAAATTTTTACAAGCTAAGACTCAAATCGCAGTTGTGATTGTGGCTCACATCTTCCCTTGGTTTTACGTCCAAGAACGGCTTAAACGCCCTCTATGGGTCGGGGATAGGCTTCCCATCCAGTTTTCTTAAAAACTGGCAAACAGGGTCTTTTTTTAGTCAGATTCCCAAGACTATGCCAAGCATGTTCTTTATGAAAATGGGTTCCTAAGTTATGAATTGCACGATGCTTATCTTGAGTATGATGAGACTTAAGAGTCAATAGAAGATTATCTAAAGACTCTCTGTGTTTTGAAATAAATCCCATCTTTTGATAATTTTCACAGGTTTTGCAGAATGCATGTGAATCTTTGAATACGGTAGGCCAATAAAATCCACTTTGTAAGATTTTTACAATTGTTTTCTTTGATAAGAAATGACTCCCACATGCCTCAGAGTGATAAAATTTAATGACACTACTTACCTTATTGTTAGGAATAGAACTTTGAAATATTTGATCAGGGCAATATTTGAATAAGTAAGAGCTATCCCAATAAAAGTTTTGCAAGTCGCTTTAAAACTTTTTTTTGTCTTAGTTATCCGAATGAGCTGACAAAAATCCTGAAGTAAGAAAATTGATATTTTTAGCAAACCAAGGCATTGAACTAAGAGAAAGTAAAGATTCAACAAGAAAGTAATCATCGATTGGTGTGATGTCGAATGTTGAATTTATTACCAATTTTGGCAAATGATCCGCGACAACATTTCCAGTGCCTTTTTCATCCTTGATTTCTTCTTGATTGGTCATGGCATGAGAAAATGAAAGTGCTGGCGGAGAATCAGTCATTTCTTTGCAATTTTCAGATTCAACCCCTTCCTTACCCTTAGAGGTTGACTCATCATCTTTCTCACAAGGTTCAAGAATTGGTTTTTGAATAACCTTTTACCCTTGAAGATTGACTAATCATCTTTCTTACAAGGTTCCTTTACCCTTGAAGATTGACTCATCATCTTTCTTACAAGGTTCAAGAATAGGTTTTTCAATAACTTTATCACTGCGAAGAGTAGTGATTGATTTAACTTAATCCATATGTTAGCTTCCAAAACTACTTAAAAGTGCAAAATAATAATATAAAACCTTGATAAAAATGCACTTTTAAAACTAATTACCCATCGAACCCGGGATACATTTCATGAAAGTTTATTAATTAAATAGAAAGAAATTCAACATTAACAAACTAAACTAAATAAGAAAAATTAATTAAAACGAGAAAAAGAAAAATAATAATTATGGGTTAATTTGTCAAACTAGGTTAACCCATCAAACCCGAGATCCCTGTCATAAAATTTGATAATTAAATAAAAAATTTAACATTAAAAAAATTAATTAAAAGAAAAAACAAAAAAAACCCAAAAGACATAAAAAAAGATAGTTACAGGAATTAAAATATTAGTATAATGAACTTAAAAGATATGAAAAAAATTACAGTATTTTCTCTATAATTTTTAAAATATTAAACTTAAAACATTTGGAAAAAGATACAATATTTTTTCTATACTTTTTAAAATATTGATTAATATAGCCACCATGAAGATAGCATAGTCATATTCCAAAGCATTAACATATGCTTTTCGAGAAACATTATAGGGAGACAGAAGGGATGTCAGTGCCGACTGTAAAGCATAAAAGCCAAAACAACTTTCGAGGCGATGTGGTAATGGCCGCTAAGAACTCAGGCGCGGTTAGCATCAAACAATAACATGCATTCAAAAAGCTGCAAGCTAGCACTCTCAAGGTTTGTGGTTGGAAAGCTGACCACCTTACCTCTTGACTTCCATTATAACATGCTTCTATAGCCTCAGGACAAGGAACGCCAACATTTTGCATTAAAGAAATATGAATAGAAAGAAAGGGTACTGCTCTCGAAGTAATTTTTAAAAGGAGGAGCATATAAAAATTAACGGTTGCATGGGGCATGCAAACTGTTGACAGAGCTTCCCGAAGCTCTAAGCTATACCCCCACATAAACAAAAATGTTTGAGGATGCGAGTGAATATGTGCGAGTGTGATGGATCTGATCTTTTGGTGGTAAAATATGGAATCATTTATTACCCTGTAATTCTTATTAACTTATATTTTTTCTCTTCATTAAAAATAACAAAAACATATGTTGGAATAAGATAAATGATAAACCAGAAAGATATAATTATAAAATAGGAGCAATTTGGACATGTTTGGCTAATGAAATCTCTAAAAATACATGAAAGTAGGCATTTAGAGTAGTTTTTGTCCTCCAAATAAGCCTCTGATGGCTTTTCAATCAGTATCAAATTGTGGAGCTCGGAATAAGATTTTCAGATTGGACTTACGAGCCCCAATTGGACTCCAAGATCCCATGCTTGCCTTTCCAACAAACTTCTTAGACTTATTTCCATCAATCGAGTCCCATGTGTTCAGCAAATAGATTTTTTTTTTTAATAATAATCGAGAGCTTTATTAGAAAGCCATAACACCATTAAGAGAATGGTATTAATTTTGGATGAAAATAAATACAAAGATACTATCCTTCTTACACTAAAACAAGATGTAAGAAAAGCATGAAAGAAAAATATACATGATGCAAAGATTAAATAAAAGATACCTGGACATTACTTATTTGTCCAGCCTAAAATGCTTTCAAATCCTATAATCAAGTTGTTGCCAATACATAAAAAGTTTTTAAATTTTTAGGTCTTGTTTATTTTTATGTTTTAAATTTTTTTTGAAAAAATTTAATTTTTTTATGTGTTTTGTTTCAAATTAATAATTTTAATGTTTTTAGATTATTTTAATATATTAATATAAAAAATAATTTTAAAAAATAAAAAATATTATTTTAATATATTTTTAAATAAATAATATATATAAAAAAACAATCACTAGTAAGTTACGACGCATAGCCATATCAAACAACTTATTTCAATCCGGTTTCTTATTCTCGAAAATCCAATCATTCGTAACATGCCCCTCTGGTCATCAACAAGACTTTAGTTTTGTGCGGGCCTTTAACACGCTAACCTCTGATGGACTTGGGCTTAAACTTCTCTTCTCCATTTGCTTTGAGTACGACCTATGCTGCTCATGATGTGTAATGTGAAGTAATTGGATAATAAAAACATTCTTGAAAGTATAGATTATTTTTTAAAATATTTTTTATTTAAAAATATATTAATATTTTTTTTTATTTTTTAATAATTATTTTTATGATTAATATATTAAAATAATTTAAAAATATTAAAAACATATTAATTTAAAGTAAAAAAAATTAATTTTTTTTTAAAATGTTTTTGAAACGCAGTTTCAAAGTACATTTATTAAAAAATATTTATTATTTATATCAAAACTATTCATTCTATTCGTAAGAATATATATTAATTAATTATATAAACTAAATAAATTAGTTAAATTAATTTATTTTAAATTTATTCAATTTTTTTTAATAATACTCTTAAATTATTATCAATTATCTATATAAATTTAAATTCCTATATATTTATATAAATGTTTAATTCAATAATAATATTGATAAAATATAAAATGAATTTTAATTCAATAATAATAATAATATTGATAAAATATAAAATGAACTCATTAAATAAATTATTATTTATTTTATTATAAAACACCTAAGTCACAAATTCAAAATTAATTTCATCAAATTATAAAAAAAATAATTTTTTTAAATTTCAAACAAACTCTAATATGTAAAAATCATACAACAAATTTCTAAGGAAAAAAACTGTAAAACAAATAAATACATAAATAAACTACAATAAAAATTAACATTTTAAAATTGAGTTAAAAAATAATAAATTTTTCTTATTTGCTATGAGGAATCCTAAAAAGAAATTGAATTAGAATGTGGATGCTGATAAACTAAGTGTTGGAATGACTGAATTTGTGGTGGAAAATTAATTTGTGATAAAATATGGGGTCTGTTATTTCTTGTAGAGTTGATGAAGGAAGAAGAAGAAATAGGAGAGACGACATTGCTTACCAGGTCATAACTTAATTATTATTGATAGATTTACTAATAGATTTTATTGATGAATTAATTTTATCAGTATTTATATATTTATAAATGACATATTATTGTATCTATTGACCTTTTTTTTTAATTTCTTGTTTTTCCATTGTAATCCTCTCTCTATATATATCGAGGGAACATTTTCATCGATGTTTATCAAGGGATACAATAAGAGAATATTCTATTGATAAAGTTTATCAGAATCTATCGATGAAAAATTTTCATTGATATTTTTGTTGGTATTTATTAATTTTCTGATAGTGTTAATAAGTATTATAGAATTTTTAATATATATCTTTATATATCTTTATTAGTGGGAACTTGATAGTATGCCAAACCCACTCAGTATGCTGAGCCCAGCCATAAGAAAGTTTAGCAGTGTATCAAACTTAGCCTTGAGTGAGCTTAAATCTATCATAACAAGTTATGTCTTTATTGTTTAACTAGATAAAATAAGTGGAATGTAACTCACAATGCAACTCAAAATATTACAAAGATATAATTCTATTTCAGCCCTTTTAATCTACAAAGAACAAAATTTATAAGCTATAAATAAACCATAAAACTTTTTAAAAAATAAAAATTTACAATTTTCATTCTCTACTATAAATATATTTTTCTAGAATAGTATTGTATGTTTTTCTTTAAAAAAATACTTACTTAAATATTAGAAAATTTTCACCTGTAAAAAAAAAGATTTTTTGAAACATCACCAACATTAAACTAGAAAATGAAGTGGGTCGAGCTTATGAATGTGAATGTGATAACAAGTGCCATAGAGCCGTAGAATAATGGACTCCTTAATTGAGGAAACTGCCCTGTCTTGTTCCAATTAACAAGTTAATATGACAAGAATACTATATCGAAAGCTATCAAAGCCTATAATTCCACCATAAGCCGAAAGAAGTTTTGCTAGACTAGTTGCATTCCAGCCTACAACTGGCAGTAACTTCAATCCAAGCAAATCTGTCAATAGGACCATCAGTCCCAATGCAAGGTCGTAATTCGTCAAAATAAATATCCCATAGGGCCACTTGCATTTCAAAAGCACCCATAAATTAAAGATTGCTTTCTATCTTGGTAATTGATACCTTCACTAAATACACCCAAAAGACTATTCTTCATCCAAGCAACCTCCTCCCTCAGAGGGATTGTGTATGACCAATGGTACAGTTCCACTGTTATCAGAACAACCATTGCATAGCTTCTTGAATCGCTATGCTTACAAGGGACAGGGATGCGTGAGACTGATTTGTTTTTCTGACTGGTAGGAATTGATCCTCCCGATTCTGGCTTCATACGCTACAGATTTGCACGCAGCTTATATGTGCCAAATCATTGATCGTTAATCTGTTGAAGAAGATGAGTTTGTGAAGATTTTGATTTCATCAAAACTAAACCAAACCTTCAATTCCTTTGGTTATTTCTCCATGCTATGAACATTGAAGTCATTTCTCCATATTTGTTGAAAGTTTTCCCCAGTGTCCGGTAATTCGACCATGATGGAAAATTCTCTCAAAATAAATCTGAGTTACAGAGTCTGAATTGTGAAGGGGCTATTGCTGTGTTTTGGTGAAGGTAGAGTGGTGCTTAGGGTAGTGGGCGAAGGAGATAGGCCATTGAAGAGGTTTTGTGTTGAGATGGTTTTTTATTTTCTTTTTTACGGGGGATTCATTAACTATTAGCTTTTTGTTTTTGTATTTTAATTTTTTTTTTAAAAAATTTGAATTTTATTTTTTTAATTTTTAAATTATTTTGACATACTAACGTAAAAAATAAATTTTTTAAATTAAAAAAATATTATTTCAATATATTTTAAATAAAAATATTTTAAAAAATAAATCCTACATCAATACCAAACAACTGTGTGCCATCATAGGTACATATGTTCTTATAAATTGTTGATAAAGATAATAATATTGTTCCAAATTTCGTAGTTAAGTGCTATGGTTTGGTGGAGTGGCATAGTCTGTCCCACCACCCATCATCAAACCAATTTTCAATTAAATTTGATTTTTTTAAAAAAATATCTCATGTCAAATTTCTTTGATTATATTTTAAAAATTCAACTGATAAACTTTGGAAAGACTAAATTTTATGTAATAAAATAGAAAAAAATTGAAAAACTATTGTTAAAAATTAAATTAAAATATCATGTTTACGAAAAACTATAAATTTATCACACCATTAAATGTTTTGCATCACTATTTCTATCACTTTATAATTTATTAAATATTATTAGATGATCCTTTTTGTTCGCACTTTCCTATTTATACTAGCACATCCCAATTTCTCTCCAATCCTCTTCTATTCTCAAATCTTCCACCACCTCTTTTTCTTCTTTTATATCTATCCCTTTTAATTATTTTTATTTCTTATTTTTAAGTTGCGTGGGGATGGGGTTTCCATTGTTCATCGTCCCTTTATCAACTACATTATTCTCACTAATAAAATTTTTATTGGTGCTTTGTAATTCGATTTTTTTTTTGAAAATTTCTTTAAAATAAAATAATAATAAATAAAATGATTGAAAAATACAATGAAAATAGGCTAAATCAGGTCAAAAATATATTTTTGAAAACTTTTTATATTTATATTTATATTTGTATTAGTATTTTTTATTTTTAGAAAATATATTAAAAATAGAGGTAAAAACAAGTTATGACACATGTCATTTATTTTTAAAAGCCAATTAAAAATAGAGGTAAAAACAAGTTATGTCATTCATTTTTAAAAGCTAAACTCGATGAAAAAATAGTTTGACTATGAATAAAAAAACTATCACTATCTTTTTATAATGATAGCAGATTTACACAAAAGTAAAGCAAAGAAGTAAAGGGAAGCAAATAGAATTTTTGATAAATGAAGAAAGAAATATCAACTGTACTTTTTTTTAAAATTAATTCTTTCACACTGTTACAAACCTTTATAAAAAGCTATAGACGTGATCAAGTTTCTAACCTCAATGCTAACAGACTTTCTTAATTGTCTAATAATATTAACAACATTTAAACTACTTGATTCTCTAATCTCTTAACATGTGGCAAGATTAGATCCTTTGATATTTTTATATTTAATTAGTATTCAAAAATTTATTTTTATCAAGCTATTATATCATTATTTTGCACTTGAAGTATCAATAATTCAACTATAGCATGTTTTATAATAACATATCTAATAATATAAGATACCTTTAATTTAAGGTAAATATTCATCTTAAATGTAGACCTATCACATAAATTAAAGGATTGATTGATAAGTTTAATTACTAAAATTGAGAAGATAAAAAAGGGGAAAGCTTAGAAAAGAGATGCTGGTTCAGTCCAAACTGGAATACCATTTGGTTATTGGATTATAATTAGAGTTGTAAAACTTGGATTTAGGTATGATTTATAAGGATAGAAAGCTAAAACAAAGCCCTAAAACTTTCATAAAGAGTATAAAATTCAAAATAATTGTTTCCAAGTTCAAATTGTTGCAACAATATAGAAGTTAAAATTTGTCCTGCAACCCAGACACTATTCAATGTTCAGCCCATATCTTGAGTTCTAGAAGTCCAAATGACATCATTCTTATTGTGTTAGAAAGCTGATATAATTTTTCAGAACTTGCTTGTAGACTATCTGTTCAAACTCTGATGTTAGCAATGATGTTTTGCTCAAACAAGAAGATAAAGATTGTCACTAAGTCAAGATGTAGCCATCCACTCAAGAATTCATCATCAAATCAATAGTTCTAAATTTTTTCCTATAAAAGAGGGCATTTGTCATGCATTTAGGCATCTTGGTTTTCAGATTAAGATCATGTTCTTGTTTTTTTTCTTTATATTTTTGTAATGCTTAAGTTTTGCTTTTATTAATCTTTTGTTTATGCTTTTCATTTCCTTTACTGTACTTATATAATCATGTTCTCCTCTTGTTTATTTATGTTTTTTTTTTCATTATGTTTAGCTAAGTTTATTATGTTAAGGTGAAAAGGTTTCACTAATAGTGTTAGGATAAGTATAATATCAATTTAATATGGACTTTAATGATTATATCATAAACAACTTGCTATTAACATGTTTTATCATTTTTATATTATTAATTCTTCATACCTTGCTTGTCAAATGGTTAATCTAAATTTGTATTGATAACACTTAGTACAACAAATACTTGGTACTTTCATAACCAACCGTATGGTATAACCTACATATATGCTATGAAAGAAACTTGATTTGTTGTTAACATAAGTTAGCATCATGAATTCCTAACAATATTTAAAATTTTAGTGTTACTTAAATAAGATAATTAATATGATTATGTTAATAATTTATAATGAGCTATCAATGACAAATCATTAGATTGAAACCTTCTTTATGTGTGGTTTTTAGTTGAGTAATTAAAAGAATTTATATTATATTTATTTGAAATATCATTAGTGGATCCTCTAACTTTAATAACTGTTTTTATTATTGTTTAATCTTCACATTAATCTTACATCTCAAAGTCCTCTTTTAACTCACCACAACCACCACCTCCACCTCCACCACTACCACCACCACCATTATTATTACTATTATTATTATTATTATTATTATTATATATTTAACTTTCTTGTGGTTCGACCCTAGTTTTACCAGGTGGTTCCACCTTGATCTTAGTAGGTTATTTATTACTTCGACACTCCTACACTTTGGAGTAGACATCAATCTGTTGGTTGTGTCAAGTTTTTAGTGCCATTGTTAGAGAGGTAAATTTCTATATAAATTATAATATTTATTTTATTTCTTTATTTTTCTTGTATCTAACTTTTTTTTTTTTTTTTAATTCTTTTTTTTTATTCTGTTCCTACACGTGTATAAGAGTTTGATCACCTACATTAAATGGTAAACTTTGTAGGGTATCTTTATCTTTTTTAGAAAATATAGTTGAAGAAGATAACCGGTTGCTTCATAATGAGAATAATGAGAAGAATCGAGTTAGAACACTTAGAGACCACATGAATCCTGCAAGAATAAATGCACCCTCAGGTATAGTTTTCCTTTATGATGCATCTCACTTCAATTTTAAGCCATATATTATTCAACTTTTACCTTTTTTTTCATGACTTAGATCTAGAAAATTCATACTTGTATTTGAGAGAATTTAAAGAAGTTTGTAACACTTATAATGACTCAAATTATAGCACAAACACTATCAGATTAAAGCTTTTTCCTTTTTCATTAAAAAATAAAGCTAAAACATGGCTACAAAATCTTAGGTTAGAATCCATTCGTGCTTAACATGAAATATAATAATAATTTTTAAAGAAGTTTTTTCTGTCTCACAAAACAAACTCTTTCAAAAGACAAATCACCACTTTCACTAAAAAACCAGGAGAAACATTTTACAAATATTGGGATAGGTATCGAGACTTGCTTAATACTTGTCCTCATCATGGTTTTGAAATATAGAGATTGGTTTTACATTTTTGTGAAAAATTAACACTTAAAGATAGATAAATAGTGGAATTAATGTATAATGGAATTTTTGAAGATAAAGATCCTAATGTAGCAATAGAGTACCTAGACTTGCTAGCTGGAAATGCTCAAAATTAAAAAAATATAGGCACTTATGAGGCACCAAGTAAAACTCAATCTCATACATCTAGTGGAGGAATGACAACCTTATAGAAGATCATGACCTTCAAGCCTTGTTGACAAGGAAAATTCAATTTAAGAAGGAAAAATCCAAAATCAGATGTTTATGCCTTTCATTAATTAGATGTTTATGCCTTTCATTACCTTTACTATACTTATATAATCATGTTCTCCTCTTATTTATTTATGTTTCTCTTTTTCATTATGTTTAGTTAAGTTTATTATGTCAAGGTGAAAATGCTTCACTAATAGTGTTAGGATAAGTATAATATAAACTCAATATGGACTTTAATTATTATATCCTAAACAACTTGCTATTAACATATCTTATCATTTTTATCTTATTAATTCTTAATACCTTACTTTTTTAAATGGTTAATCTAAATTTGTGTTGTATAACACTTGATACAACAAATGCTTGACACTTTCATAGCCAATCGTATGGTATAACCTACACATGTACTATGAAAAAACTTGATTTGTTATTAACATAAGTTAGCATCATGAATTACTAAAAATATTTAAAAGTTTGGTTTTATTTAAATAAGATAATTAATATGATCATGTTAATAATTTATAATAAGCCATTAATGACAAG
>NW_011499928.1:51868-52810 GCF_000495115.2 Populus euphratica
CTAACCTTGACAATTATTTTTATCATTATTTAATCTTCATATTAATCTTGCATCTCAAAGTCTTATTTAAACCCCACAACCACCACCACCATTATTATTGTTATTATTATTATTATATAGTTAACCTCCCTGTGATTTAACCCTAGTTTTGCCTGGTTATTTATTACTTTGACATTCCTACATTTATAACAAAACATCAATCTTTTGATTGTGTTAACATTCCCCCTTAATTGCAAGCTTAGAGGAGCTAAGTATAAGATTAGAATAGTGGAGCTGAAATAATGGAGTTGAAAGACCTTTAGTGAGGATATCAACAAAATGGTCTACAGAAGAGACATCTTGAACAAGCAAGTCACCTTTGATAACACGTTCCCTAAATAATCAATTTAGAGATGCTTCATTTTGGAATGGAACACTAGATTGGAAGCAAGAAAAATAACAGAGATATTATTACAATGGATTTAAGAAGGAATATATAATGGGATATGAATATCATATAATAGTTGGCGAATCTAGGCAAGTTCTGCAGCAACAATAGCGAGAGCTCTATATTCAGCCTCAATAGAGGATCGAGAAATAACATGTTATTTCTTAAAAGCCCAAGAAATAAGACATGATCCTAAGTAAACAACAAAACTCGAAATAGACTGTTTATCATTGGGATCACTAGCCTAGTTAGCATTGCTATTAGCCTGCAAATTAAGAGTACCAGGCTAAAAATGAATTCCAAATTCAAGGGCACCTTTTAGATATCGCAAGATTATCTTTACTGCTACAATATGAGATTCATTAGATTATGCATGAATTGACAAGTGATTAGTACTTAAAAGTGTATTTTTATCATGGTTTTATATCATCATTTTGCACTTGAAGTATCAATAACTCCTTAACCAAAGCATGTTTTATAATAATATATCAAATAATATAAGATACCTTTAATTT
>NW_011499928.1:58969-74588 GCF_000495115.2 Populus euphratica
TAATTTGTACAATTCACCTCCCTGTGGTTCGACCCCGGTCTTGCCGGGTTATTTATTACTTCGACACTCCTGCACTTGGGAGAAGACATCAATCTTTTCGTCGTGTCAACAAGCTTGATTCACTGAGAAGGAAATATCAGGCTTTATAAAGGTGAGATAGTGCAAAGCTCCAATAATACTTGTGTATTGTTGCAGATGAGAATAGGGTTCGCCATCATCCTTGAGAATATGATGATAGGGAAGACAAGAAGTGGCACATGGCTTTGAATCTTGTAAAATAACCGATCAAGTATTTCCTTGATATATTTAGTTTGAGACATAAACAAACTAGAAAAAGGATAAGAAATCTGCAGTTCCAAAAAATACATCAACTGGCCTAAATCCTTTATACCAAATTCCTTAGTTAATGCTGCAATAACTAATGTAAGAAGAGAGGATTAACTACCTATAAGAAGGATGTTATCTACATAAATAAGTAAAACCATAGTGCCAAGAGAAGAGTGTTGAACGAACAAAAATGGATCTACAAGAGATGCTTGAAACCCCAAGCTTGGTTAAAAAATTCCAAGTAAGAGGAGCTTGTTTTAATCCATACAAAGATTTTGTTAATGTGCAAATAAAGTAAAAAGGATGAAGAATACCATGCAAAAATGAATTTTTAACATCAAGTTGCCTTAAAGGACAATTAAACTAAGCTGCAAAGGCAAGTATCAACCGACCTGTGGTAGGTTTCACTACAGGACTGAATGTTTCACTATAATTAATACCTTTCTCTTGACTAAAGTGCTTCGCAACTATGGGAGCCTTATGTATAACTATAAAACCATATGCATTTTTCATGATATGACAGACTTACTTACAACTTACAAGATTTTTAGCTTGTGGTAGATGAACCAAGTCCCAAGTGAGTTGTGCATGAAGAGCCTTAATTTCCTCCCACATAGCATATTGCCATTCAACAAATATAGAAGTAGCCTTAAACGAACTAGGTTCAACTTGAGAGAAATTAATAGATTGGACAGAGGCATAATAAGCCTTCCTTTTAATAATGCCATTCTTAGACCTGGTTGTCATCGGGTGAAGATTTATAGGTGACAAAGGCAAGATTACACAAAGATTCTTAGGGTGAAAATTAGAATCTACCAGGAGAGAAAACTCTGTAGCAGAATCTAAAACTGACAGAGTTTGAGAGGTGGCATTAGGAGGTAGTGTATACAAAGATGCAGTGGCTTCTAGGTGGATGATGAAGTAGAAAAAATAGGCAAAACAATGTTATGCAAAGAAACAAATGGTGGAGAAAGAGAAAGCGAACGGGAAGGAGAAAGAGAGATTCCAAGCTTAGAGGTGTAAGGAAACACAGATTCATCAAAGATGACATATCGAGTCACAAAGAACCAATTAATGTAAAGAGAAAAACAGATATTCCCCTTATACTGACCTGCATAGCCCATAAAAAGTGCAAGTATAAGTTTTTGACTGAAGTTTGTGAGTGTTATATTGTTTGAGTAAAGGAAAACAAGTACAACCAAAGATTCTCGAATGAGTAAGGACTGATATAGAACCATACAATAAGAAATAAGAAGATTTGAGCTGAAGAATTGGACAAGGCATTCTATTAATCAAATAGATGGAAGTAGCATAAGCATGAAACCAAAATTTAAAAGGTAAATAGGCAGTTTGTAACAAAATGATTGTAGTTTCTAAAATATGTCGATGCTTCCTTTAAAAAAACCATTTTGTTCAGGAATGTATGGACAAGACATGTGATGAACAATGCCTTTGGTAAGAAGATAATGTTTGAATGGATTACTAAGATACTTACCACCTCCATCACTTTGAAAAACATAAAGAATAGCAGAAAACTGAGTAACTAAGAAGGCACAAAAAAAGACAAAGATAGAATAAACCTCTCTTTTATTTGTCATTATAAAAATCCAAATGAACTAAGTACATTCATCTATGAAACTAATTTAGTATCAGAATCACTCAACAGATATAATGGGAGAAGGACCCCAAACATCACTATGAATTACTTTTAAAGGTTTAACAGACTTAACAATTAGATGGGGAAAAGAAAGTTTGAAAAATTTGCCTTCTAAACAAGAGATACATACTAACTTAGAGGTGTCTGAAGTAAAAGGAATATAGGATTGATTTAAAAAAGCAAAAGTGATTATGTTAGAAGAATGGCCGAAATGCTTGTGTTAGATACTTGTTTTGACTTAATGACCAAGATAGCAGAATTGATTCTTATTGGAAAAAGATGCTTGTTAAAACAGAGGTTATGGGATGATGAAATGGAGAAAGGAATAGGATACAAGCCAACTCTACACAGTCTCTTGAAAAGAACCCTCCCTGTGATCTTGTCCTGAATCCAAAATCCAAAAGCATTATAAATAAATCTGCAATTGTTATCTTTACATAACCTAAGAACTAATAACAAATGTTGTGATAGCTTATGCACATACAAAACATGTTTTAATTGTAAAGAGCACCGTTGAACATCCACAGTAGAAAAGCCAATACTAGAAATGCTCAAACTTGAATCTCCTGCATTGTTAATAGTATTAGATCTTGAGAAAGGAGTAGCCAAGCTGAGTTGAGCCAAATAAGAGATCATATGAGTCATTGCTCTAGTATCATCCACCTAAAATTACTTATTAGGCATCGAAAAAGGAAAATTAGCATGCATGGCACTAAGATTTATGGAAGGAGGTTTGCTTTAATAAGAGAAGTTGCCTCTATGATAACACTAAATAGCAGAATGCCTAAATAAATCTGGCATTAGACTGAAGAAGTAGGAGAAGAAGGTTGATTGTGTCGTCTATAGTAATCAACAGCTATATGACCTTTATTGCTACAGATTTGACAAGTAAGAATATTAATGCTAAGACCATGAATGCCAGAACTAGAAAAAGGCTAACTTGATAAGGTCATGGACCAAATTAGTAATGAACACAAATTCATCCACTACCTTTAAAATGAGAGCCTTTATTGCTAGAGTAACCACCATTGGTCAACATTGTATTGGGAATATTAAAGCCATTAGTGGTGTCGCACATGTGCGGCGTCACGAGGATCGTCCACCCTTAAGGTATATCGTGTCTATCTTGGCTAATATAAGGAGACAATGAATTCTTGTCTTTTTAAGTGGAAAAATAGAATGAGAGTCGTCACCTAGTATTTTTGTTACTATAAACCCTAACTGGTCTTACAGATTAGGTACGAGGATTGGTTGTGTAAAAGGAAGGTATTAACATCTTAAATACGGCCTACCTAAGGTAAGCTACATTGTTTTATTTGTCTGATACATGCTATGGTTTTATCATATTTCTAATTATTGGTATGTCTATCGTTTAAAAAAAGTCCTCCTTAGTAAAGAGATCCTTATCTTATAAAATAAAACCTAACCGTTCTCATGTCAACAAAAAAATTACCTTTTTAATATCAGGAATATGTTTTATGTATAAACTCATAATTCCTGATACTAAAAAAAAATAAAATATGCTTTTTTGGACTTTTTGAAAGATTGTCCAAGTTCTCGTGACTTTAATAAACTGGTTATTAAAGCCGAAATATATGCTAAAACATATTTTTGAAATTTTCATTATTGTATAAAAATACAATATAATTTTTTAGTTTTGAGAGATTTGACCGTATGTATGAAAATACAACAACATTTATTTTTGTTTTTCAACGAAAAAACCGGGTATTTTAATACATGGTTTGTATTTTTATGGTACAAAAATATAAACTAATATTATGTAAAATTTAGTAGAAAAATTTTATTTTGGAATTGGGCCGAACTTGACCCAACTATATTGGGCTGGGTTGGTATTGATTCGACCCAAGTGCAATGGCTCTACACTGTTCACCTAGAATGCGAACAGTGGAGACGAGGAGTAAAAGAAGAAGAAATAAGAGAGGGGTAGGGGAAAACAAACCGGGTAACTCCTTCTGGCAGTGCGGCTGGTGGCGTTGGGATGGCTATTCTTCTT
Organism: Populus euphratica; assembly: GCF_000495115.2. Classification (NCBI taxonomy): domain Eukaryota; kingdom Viridiplantae; phylum Streptophyta; class Magnoliopsida; order Malpighiales; family Salicaceae; genus Populus; species Populus euphratica. Next base: position 62,968 of record NW_011499928.1, read on the forward strand.
CTCTCCTTTACTTCTTTGTATTTCTCTGTTTTTTTTCTTTTTTTCTCTCCCTTTTTTTTTCTTTTATTTTCCTTCTTTTCTCTTGTTTTTTTTTTCTTGTTTTTATCCTCTTTTTCACTATCTCCCCTCTGTATTTATAGGGAAAAAAACAGGAGGAGAGAGGCCTACTACCCCTACCCAATCATGGTGTAGGGGTAAGGCGGCTAGGGCGGCCCTTATACAGCCACCCTAGGACTGTCCAAGGTGTGCGTCCCCTCTATTTTTCACTGCCCTATATAGGCTACGGGTCAGCGTTTTTCCATGTGGAGTTATGGTTGGTGTCCATAGTGCCATTCAAAATGGCACCGTTTGGGTTTTTTTTTTGAAACAGTGGATGAAATGATGTTGTTTTGGACAAAACGCGTCAATTCATTTAAAAGGAAATGATGCCAAAAATATGTTAAAGTCCACATTAGTCCTCAATTTGTGATTTGTTTAATCAAGTCCTTAATTGCAATTTTGATTTTAAAAATCAATTCAATTGCATCCCTGCTAAAATCCATTGCCTGTCGTAAAGTTGGTTGCCTTTTTCAAATTGGTTCTTGGTCTTGATTTTATACAATTTAACCCTCAATTAATGAATAAACTTTTAATTTTTTCAATTTGGCTCCTGATTTAGCCAATTACAGCCCCTCTATTTACGTGTCTTTTTAAGTTTGGTCCTTGGTTTGAGATTTTTTTCAATTAAGTTCCTAATTGGCTATCAAAATTTAATATTTATGAAATTAAGCCCCTGATTTGACCAAATCAACTCTAAAAAATTACAATTTGACCCTAAAACTTTAATTTCTCCCAATTAAAGCTCAAATTGACTTTAAAATCAATTTTTCTTGCAATCAAACCCTCCATAAATTTAATTAAATCTTTAATAAAATTCAATTCAGTTCATAAACATTTGATTTTGGACTTTTCTTCCTCAAATTGATTTTTTTGTCAACTAGGCTCTCATTAGTCAACAAAATACTATCAAATTTCAATGTTTATATTTTTAAACCTTCTTAATCAATTGTTAGTCATTTTCTAAGCACTTTGACATCCTCTTCTCATTATTATTATTTTTTTATTTTTAGTCTGAACATATGTTTTTGATTTTTGGAAGAAAAAAATGAATTTGGGGAAAAACCCAAAAATGGGTTATGACAAGTGGAACCATGGAAAACACTATGATCATTGTTGTAACCTAATTTTTGGCCATTAGTTTTTTTAATTTAATTTTACAAGGTTAAGATGTAAAATTAAAAGATCAGAGAATTATTTCAATGAAAGGTGTGATTTGTGAACTTGTGTGAAAAGTAGGTACTACAATGTACTTTTTTTATTCTATCCTTATCTTCAAGATAATCCCTATCTTTAAGATAATCCCTATCTTCAAGATAATTCCTGTCTTCAAGATAATACTTGCAAGATAATCCCTATCTTCAAGATAATCTCTGTCTTCAAGATAATACTTGTCTTGAAGATAATAATAGTTATCTGCTTTTAAATTTAATTCTTAATCAAATTCAAACTTCAAAAAAAGAAAATGAGCTTGATTGAAACTTTATTTCTCACATATAAAGGAACTTTGATACTATAAATACAGACCTAAGTGCATGCAAAAAGAGGGGGCAGAGAGAAACTCTAAAAGAAGAGATCTCAATAGGAGGCCATTACAATAAACCCTAAAAGAGATAAACATAAAAAGAAAGGGGGTGACGAACCCTATACTAGCCGCCACCCTAAACTCTAAAACATACCCTTATGCCTTTACCATAATTTTTATACCCATTCTAATTTGATATTTGAACAAACGAACTCCTTTTTGATAACTTAAAATTCCAAAAATATTTGGGGCCTTCAATGATTTATTTGTGGGTCTCTCACACTTTGTTTCATTTTTTTCTTTGTATTTTTATTTTTTGTAGATGTGCCCAATCTGTGGACTATTACTGTTAAATGCAAATATGTTGTGCAATTTTTTTTTTACTTCCATCTAAAAAGAACAAATAATAATAAAGGATAAATAATAAAAAAATAGCATGGAAAATTTGCATAAAGGATAAATAAGAAAAAAATAGCATGGAAAATTTTTTCTTCAAATTCATGTTTTGCAAAAATATTCATTGATGCTAGAGTCAAGAGTATCGTATTTTTTAGATTTGTGCTATATTTACCAACACCAAAGTTGGAAATATTTGTAGGAATTGTTCAGTGACGCTAGAGTTAGGAACATGAAAGGAAGAATAAAAAAGAGAAAAAGGAGAACAAATTCTTAGCAATTTTAAATAAAAATAGCATTGCAACCTGCCTTTGGTAGGACGCTTAAGGGGTGATAACATCATCTTTTTTGCGTAACCAGTCTCATACTATATAATTTCTATTGACCAATTAAGGTTCCTAGTGGCGGTAGGACGCTTAAGGGGTGATAACATCATCTTTTTTGCGTAACCAGTCTCATACTATATAATTTCTATTGGCCAATTAAGGTTCCTAGTGACCATAATATTAGGTCGCAACTCCTTGAACAAGATCTTTTTCTCTAAAAGAACAAGATGCCAGATATCTATTTTAATTGGTTGCCACGATGTCTGGGTGTGACAATAACCATTAAAACCCTTATTGAAGTAGAGGAAAATTGAGAAGATGGAACATACTTGGAGCTAGAAGGATATCCTTGAGACTGAGAATTAGAATTACCTTCATCAAGAATAAGAGCCTTGCCTTGAAATGTCTGATTTTGAGCCATCATTGCGGAAACAAATGGGGATGCAGAATAATTTTGCTTAAGAGTGGCTTCTTTAGCAAGCAACTAAGACAAAAAAAATCTTTAAGAGATAACACATTATCTCTACCTCGAACCATACAACTAAATGTGTTATAGTTAGAAGGAAGACCATTAAGAGCCAAAATCACAATATCATCATCTTCAAAATAAACTCATGCTGTAGAAAGATGGTCTCAGACACAGGTTCTGAACCATTCTTGATAGTTTGAAACTCACTTTTCATCTAAAAGATTCGTGCTTTGGTAATTGTAGAAAATCGATCCTTCAGTTGAACCCATATATCATGAGAACACATCCAAAACATAGGAAATCGCAGTACAAGAGAGAGTGGCAATAAGCAACTGCATCAATGCTCGATCATGCATTTTTCGTACCTGATAGTCATCAGTTTCAACGACCTCAAGATTAGAGTCTGCTTCAAACCAACAAAGACGCTTCCTTGAACCATCAACAAATCCTAAAATGTCATGACTCTTAAAAAGAATTTGCATCTAAAAGTGCCATGTGAGATAATTTGTATCATCAAGTTTAATTGTCACAACAGTAGAAACCATAGAAAGCAAAGAAGTAATGGGAGACTGAACAATCTAGAGTTGAGAAGTAGTCACCATTTTGAGAATGAAAGAAGTAAAATCAGAAAAATCTAGAGAGAATTGTAGATAATGAAGTCAAAAATAGAAGAAAAAACCAGAGAGTGTGGAAGCGAAAGATCACAAGATCAAGAACTCAGAGCTCTAATACCATGTAAAGATAGCAAATTTACAAAAAAGTAAAGTAGAGAGAGTTTCTAATAAGTGAAGAAAGAAGAATCATTGTACTCTTCATGTTTATTAATTATTTCACACTATTACAGACCTTTATAACAAGTTATAGACGTGATCAAGCTTCTAACCTTAATGCTAATAGACCTTTTTAATTGTCTAACAATATTAACAGCATTTTAACTACTTGATTTTTTAATCTCTTGATATGTGGCAAGACTAGTTCTTTTGATATTTTTACACTTTCATACCAAACCACATGCATCCCTAATTATCAAAATTTGAATCATAAGATTATATTTATTAAGGTATTAAGATCTTTGATGTCATTAGACTATCTTTTGTCTTTTAATAGATCACATACATATTAGTTTTGAAGCGTACAATTTGAACGAAAGGAAGGGAAAAAAACTGGTGGGCTTGATAATTGCATGCATTTCAAATTCGATTTAGAGATTTAGAGATTTTAACCATCCATGTAAGCCAAATTATCGTAGGATATTGGATGTGGGATCATGATCATTTGGATTTCACATATCTGCACATAGACGGTTGAAATTAACAATAGCATCATTAGTTGTAATTGTCAAAGCTAGCATCACTTCTCAAAGGCTTGCATGACTGCCTCCAGTATATTTTACTCGAAAATACTTCAGCCCTCACATGCATCGCTGTCTTTCTTGCCCTACAAATGCCGAAGTTGAGGAAAGTGTTAGCATGCAAGTTGCTCGCTAGCTGTTTTACCCTATTTATTGCCTTGCTCTCTTCTTCAACTGAGACAGTTGCTTAAGACTCTCTCTATCTTTCTCGCCCTCCTCTTTGTTTCTTGCTTCATGGCTCAATCAAATTTGCTCTCTGCCTTTGTTTTCCTTGTACTGATTTTCTTCCATGAACTTCAGTTCATTGAGGGAAGGTATTTGAATCTCAAAACCTCTAACAAGTTCCTTCAGAAGGAAATAAGAAGACTTGTTGAGAGCAATAGCAAGTTACATGTTAATCATAACCTCGATAAACCAGTCAATGCTAACAAAGTGTCACCACCGGCACCTCCAGCTCCCGTTGTTGGCGAGCCCCATCCATCCCTACCAGGCCATGTAGATGACTTCAGACCTACTACCCCAGGCCACAGCCCCGGTGTCGGGCATTCCTTACAAAACTAGGGCAACTTTTAAAAGCTTGAAATTTGGACAGGTCCTTCATTTCTCATGCTAAAATTACGTTTAGTTAAAAGAATGAAATGATAGGATTTGAAGTTCAGCAGGTTTTACCACTATGTCAAAAAACCACTCAAGATAAAAGTTGAAGCCTTAGGATATAGGTTCTTATTTCCTACGACACTTGTGAATGCTTTCAGGTCATCGCCCATGAAAATGAAGATGTGCATAAAATAAACTCTTTGGGTTTTAGTTTGAGATTTTATTTCTGATTGATCTTCCTCTTCACAACATAAATGTGAGTGATGGAATTTTAGCTGTACTTTTGGATTCTGTTAATCTGTTTATGTGTATTGTTGCTGTACTTTCCAAGTCATGATCATAAATAAAAATTAGATTACTGTTTTCCTTTTAGATTCTCATTGTGTTCATTTCATAGCAGTTTCTTTTCCTTTTCCTTTTTCCTTTTTCCTTTTTCCTTTTGGGTTTTTCCCTGTTCAGGCTACCTTATGTAGCTTTCAAAGATGTAAAGGCCATCCCTTATTTCTTTTTTCGGCATATGAGTTTGTACCAGATTGACTTCTGCTGTATTCGTGTATACAAATGCGAGTTTGTACCAGATTGACTTCTGCAGTATTCCTGTATACAAATGCAATAAATGATCACTAGATATATTTATCTAAATTAATAGGCTGGAAAATGAGTTCATCTTCTTTACTTTGCATGGTGCACAATTGCTACAAGAAATTAATTGTTGGCAATCGTTCAGCCATATTCATCTTTCTGCAAAATCTTTAACAAGATTTTTCAAATTTCCTAATCTAAAATCGAAGTACGTTTAAGAGATGCTTAAAAAACAGCAGTACTTTGTTGCTGCCTCTATAGTTTTAGCACCGATATATTAAAATCGACCGATATATTTTGTTAAATATGAAGCAGATACTCTACCAAAAAACAAAAGAAAGTATATTTTACAAGCCGAAGATTCCATCAATAATGAAATTTTATCGTTTTTATTTTTTGTATTTTCATTATGGATGGAATCTCAAAATAATTAAAATTTCAAAAAAAAAATTATTTAATTATCTACTATATATATAGGAAATATTATAGCACTAGTCTAGTTTTGTAATATCTATATTAACTGTTGTATATATCTTACATGTATAAATAGAAAAGGTTAACTAATTAAGCTTCTTATTACTCCTCAACTCCTATACAATATCTTCTTTTGTAATTTTTATTTTTTGTATTCTCATTACCAATGGAATTTCAAAATCATTTTTTCAAAGATTAAAACTTTGATAAAAAAAATTATTTACCTACATAACACTTTTTTGGTAAGGAATCGGTAATTCATTATTTTTATTAATGAAATTGAGTTTTTCTTCTTCAATTGAATTCAATTAAAAAGAAAAGAATACACCAATTATAAAGTCCATGTCATCAATAAAAAGTTAAAAAATTTCAAACACATTATATTAATATAAACACAAATTTGAAACAAATTTCTAAACCAAATACATCTTGATCATAGCAAAACACCATAACAACAATAAAATAATTGTAACATGTTAAAAAAAAAAATTAACCAACTATACAAATTACTAAACGTCTAAAAAAGTGAAAGGGAAAGTAAGAAAGAAGAGAAACGAACTGTTTTTTAAAGAAAATATTATTGGTTGATAGATACAAAAACTCAAAAAAATAATAAAAAAAAGAGAAAGAAAATAAAGAATAAAAAAATAAAAAGAAAAAAAGAACGAAGAAACCATGGTCACTAGAAAGCACGTGGTTCTTTTCAACAATAGCTCTATTCATCATCATCAAGTATGCCTTGAACAATATAATTCTCAAACCAATAAGGTTGTTTGCTGTTAATTATACAAAAGATGGAATTAGATGGCACAACTATGTCCATAAAGTTATTTTCAACCTTTATATTTATTAGAATATAAATTATATATTGAAACTTTATATAATAGTTTAAATTATTAAGTTGAGATAAGTTGATAAAAGGGTATATTATAGAATAATATAAACTATATTTTAAAATTTTATTTAATAATTTAAATTATTATATTAAAATATTTTTTTTACATGATTCAACTGCAGGCTGCTAACATGTTTCCAATGGTTTTGTAAAACTGCTATCGCACACCATATTACTTACGACATGGCTAGAATGACTCATTATGATCCTTCATGATCTTCATAATGCTAAAACTTTTCAATTTGTTTAGCAATTTATACGTAGCGATAATACTTTCTTTGAATTCCATAAAAGTTTTCAAGGTTTCAAGCAAATTCCATAAATTTTCTTTTGAATCTGCTATTTCTCTTACTACTCGCATGCTGACCCAATGCCTAATTGCAAGTCTCCATGTAAGGGGGCTCTTAAAGTACTAAAATGTATATCATTAAAAAATTGACAATTAAGATCCTACGTATTTAGTCAATACAAGTAGTCTAGACATGGATAAATAACATGGACTTCAGAATGATTCACCTCAAACTCAAATTCCTCTTGTTTCTTGAAGTGATCTATGACACATCAATAAACGTTTGGTGACTTTGGTGTTATATTTTTAAGCTTGTCCAATCTTTCAAACAATGTATAGTTTGTAGAAAAACTATAATTCATCCATGGTATTGTATAAGATTATATTTAGCATTAATGGGTTTTCTTTTTTCTTCTTTTTCAACTTATTTTATGTCCGATGTCTGTTTTGTTCTGGAATTTACCAATAAATCGGTACAATTTATTCAAAAGATAAATATGAAAAAAGATCAAAAGATAAATATGATTTATTCCGGAATTTACGAATAAATCGGCCATTGATCTCATGACCATAGAATCACCATGTAAACCATGGGAATGTTTCTTCATAAGCTGCTAGCATGGAATTAATAATATTTTCCCACAGTACTTCCAATGAATCAACGCAAAGGCAAAGGTCATAATTAACCAACACCATGAACAGTTTGGATTCGAAAGCAACGTGGGAGATTCTTCGAACTTTGCACGTTTCCATATAATTTAATAACTACCGACGATGAGAAATGCGAGCTCGTGCATTACAGCCTAGCAAAGCAAAGGGAGAATCAAATAGTCCTTCGTTGTCTGATTCAGTATAATAATTAGTTGCTCATCCTATGTTTTAACTCCTCCGATTCAGTGAGTGGAGGATGGGTGGGGAGGTTCCCCAATTCGAGGAGCCAACAGGAAAGATCCTTTTGCAAGACCTTTGTCAGTTTTAATGTTAATTCCAATGTACACGGAGGGAGGAGAATAGCTCGGCGGCGCTTTGGAGCTTTATGGTTTGTTTCATTTGACTTGTTCGATCAAAACAAGCAAGCAACAAAGTCTTGAAGCTATTGGAAAGTAGGTCCCAATGGTACATGGTGGTTTTGGTACATGGTGGTTTTGGCTGAAATCTCGACCCTTGACCACGACTTTTCTCAATGAATTATATGGTTGCCTCGTGCTTTGAATTAGAATACAGATACATTGATTCATCTCTCTTTTTATTTTTATATTTTAAAAATATTTTTAAAAAAATTTAAAATTTGTTTTCTTTTTTTCAAATTAATATTTTTTTTTATATTTTTGCATAATTTTAATGTATTCGTAAAAATATTTTTTAAAAAATTTAAAATTTGTTTTTTTTTTCAAATTAATATTTTTTTTGATATTTTTGCATAATTTTAATGTGTTCATGTTAAAAATAATTTAAAAAATAAAAAAATATTATTTTAATACATCTCTAAACAAAAAACTATTTTCAAGAACAACTGCTTTCCTAATTTCAAATACCCTCTAAGTTTGTAAAAGGTTTCTTAGTTTAATTAATTTTAAAAGTTTAAATTAATTTTTATGTTTGAAATTATTTTAAGGATTTAGATTGAAATTCTAAATAAAATTTAATTTATTAGGTAGTATTTTTTTTACTGTGATAGGACAAAAGAGATATTGATAATAGAGATAAAAAAAATAAGACAAAAAAAAAGAAAAAGATAAAATTAATGGTGTACAAAACAAAGTAATTATCTCTTTATCCTATTTGGTTATGGTGGACAAGATATAATAAAATATAAAAATTTTATTTTACCATTAATATGTATTACTAACAAACTTTTATATTTAAAAATAATAATTAGATATTATTTTTTTATTTAATTTATATTGAGTGTTAAAATTAATAATATTAGAACAACTCTAGTTATAAAACTAAGACTGACCTAGTGGGTTAACTTGGAATTTGAATTGGTTCGAATTAAAAAAAAACAGAGAAATAATTGACTCGACTTGACCTTGTAAAACACCCGTGATAAAATACGAGTAAAAAAAACTCATTGACTCTTTTAACAATTTATTTTGATCAAAATAAGGTTGCTTTGATTTTTTTTTTCAAAATTTTTTTGGGTCAACCGGGTTGACTCTCCTGACCTATGACCTGAATTTTACCTCAGGTCGAATCTCAAATCAAGTTTTAAAACTATAAAAAATAGTCATTTTTATCCATATATTGACTCGAGTTAACATTAGTTGGCTCTTCCAACTCGTGACCCAGGCCTTACTCTAATTAACCACTTAGTCGGGTTTTAAAACTATGAAAATAATAAATTTTATACTTATATTGATGCAAGTCAACCGTGGTTGACCTTCCTGATTTGTTATCTAGGTCTTGTCTTGAGTTGACCCTTGAATCAGGTTTTAAAATTATGATAATAATCACTTTTATTCTTATATTGACTCAGGTGAACCTGAATTGATTCTCTCGACTCGTGACCTGGACCTAGCCTAGGGTTGACCCTTGAATTGAGTCTTGACACTATGATAATAATTATTTTTATCCTTATTTTTCTTAGTTTGACAATTTTGAAATTGAAAGTGTTTTACAATAATATTTTTGAAATAAAAAAATAATAATTATATCTAGAGACATATCCTTTTTGTGCATCCTATTTTGGAATTAAAAAATACACTCCAAAATTATCATAGAGACATTAATTTTTATATCTTTATCTTTGTGTCGTCAAGTAAACACATTTCTGTCTCCACTGTCTTTGTATCTTCTATCCAATGATAATAACCAAAATTATCCAAAGTCTATAAAAAAATAAATCAAAGAGGATATCATTGATTTGCTATAGCAAACCATTTAAAAGTTGAGTTATAATTTTGATTTTTAAAAATGCTTATTAAGTAACACACAAACCCTATCTCTCACTAAGTTGTTGTTTTTTTTTCAACTTAGAAATCTAAAGTAGCATACGTAATCCTCTTTTCTTCTCTTTACTACTTAAAACAACTCATTTTAATTTTTAAAATGAAGTGAAAGGATTTATACTTCTAGATAAAAAAAACATAATTATAATGTCATATGTAACATCACGGTGACCCACCTTTTTTTCTTGAATAGAAGGAAATGAGTCTTTTCTATATGTTTGAGAAAGGAAAAAGGTCTAATCTTATAAAAAAAAGTGATCACCTAATTAGCAGAGATTTTATAGTAAAAGACAAGTTATGCTAATGAGAAGTTGTTATCACCTCTAAAACATCATACCTGAGGGTATTTGCATTGTTGGTTTGATCCTAAATTGCTAAGTTCTTGTTGTGTTTAAAATATTAAAAGTCTATCTACTAGATGATTGTGAGTTTACTACGATAAGTTAAACCTTGGTAAAAATTTCAACACATATCCATCCTAGAAGCCTAGTTGATTTTTATCACTCCCAGCTAATTGGTTAGTTAACAACTTTAAGGTGATTATCCTAGATCATAACTCAAGTTATGTCTATAAATATACTAATACCCCTATTATATGAGATGTGAGTAGCATCACCCAGGGGATTATTTAGCTTTTCCAAGTTGATGTTATATTTATCCAAATGAAGGACATCATTAGAAAGAGTGCCCATATTTAAATGCCCCCTATATCAATATAGAGAGACACAGGTCATCGTAAGAAGGAATGCCCTTAGAGGTTTGTTGGACAGAGTACAAGTCAAAGGCTGCTTGCATAGATTCAACAGTAATCCATTACTATAGATAGGTTTGGTTGACCAGCCCAATCAAAGATTAATATTAACAAAGCTTGGTTGAGAAGACAAGGAGAAAAAGCCTTACGACGGGTTTAACACATGACTTAAGATAAGGTTTTGGCTGCTCCAAATGTGCTCAACCTACTTAGCATATGTATTAAAGTTAAGGAAAGGGGAGGTAAAATTGAAGGATATACCTATAGTTAGAGAATTTCTAGAAGAATTACCTTGGTTACCACCTGAAAAAGAAGTAAAAGTGCCGATAAATGTGATTACTAGAATTGCTCTTATAGCATAAACCCCATATAGAAAGGCACCAACTGTGTTAACATAATTGAAAATTTAGTTATAGGAATTACTGAACAAAAGATTTATCCGACCCAGTAACTTCTTATGAGGAGCCCTATTGTTGTTTGTAAAGAAGAAAAACGGAACCCTCCGACTTTGTATAGACTACATATAATCGAGTAAGGTGACAATGAAGAAGAAATATCCACTATCGTGGATAGATGACCTATTTAACCAACTAAAATGAGCCAAAGTCTCAAAGATAGATTTGAGATCAGGATACTATAAGTTGAAAATAAAGGAATAAGATGTGTCAAAGACTACCTTCAAGACTTGGTATAGACATTTCAAGTTTTTAGTAATGCCATTCAGGCTGACTGACACGACTAAAAGATTGATGTCTTCTCCCAAGTGCAGGAGTGTCGAAGTAATAAATAACCCGGAAAGACCGGGGTCGAACCACAGGGAGGTGAATTGTACAAATTATAAACGACAATAGTACAACAACAATAATAATAATAACAACAACAATAATAATAGTAATAACAATAATAACAATAACAATAA